>NW_004524669.1:4046750-4089172 GCF_000260255.1 Octodon degus | reverse complement strand
TTTTTTTTTTTTTTGGCAGAATCAGGGATTGAACTCAGGTCCCTGCGCTTGCCAGGCAAGCACTTATTCCATTGAGCCATCTCCCCAGCCCCCTGCATGCTGTTCTAAACCTTCCTAGGAATGGAACCAAATTATCTGTACTCTTTTCTATTGGGCTCTTTTGGTTCAGACAACGCGTATCATTCTAATTTCTTTTTTTTGTGTGTGTGTGGATCCGGTGAACTCAGGTCCTTGCGCTTGCCAGGGAAGCGCTTATTCTACTGAGCTATCTCCCTGGCCCTCATTCTAATTATTTTTTGCAACACTAGAATTAAATCCAGGGCCTTTACATGGAGTCCCCCCCACCCCCGCCATCCTTTTCTTTGCGACATGGTCTTGCTAAATCTCTAAAATGCTCTGGCTGGGCTTGAACCTGCAATCCTCCTGTCTCAGCCTTACAGTATGGGGATTTGTTTGTTTGGAGCCTGGGATTGAACTCAGGCCCTTGTGCTTGCCAGGCAAGTGCTTATTCAAAGATTCAAAGTATGGGAATGATAGGTAAGCATCACCTTGCTCAGTTTCAGCTTCAGACAATCGTTCTGATATCTATCTATCTATCTATCTATCTAGATATATATCTATATCTATATATATCCCCCAAACTCAGGACCTTGTGCTTGCCAAGCAGGTGCTTATGCCACTGAGCTATGTCCCTGGCCCTTTATGATGTATATTGATTCCAATTTTATTTTTATTTAATTATTTGGTACAGGGTCTCGCTATGCAGCTTGGACTTGTGGTGATTCTCTTATCTCAGCATCCCCAGCTCTGGAATTGCAGGTGTGCACATGCCCAGTTTTGGTGGCCAGCATGGCACCTGGTACTGAGGATCGAACCCAGGTCCTTGCGCTTGCCAGGCAGGCATTTAAACTGTCGAGTTATCTCCCCAGCCTTTGATTCCAATTTTATTCCTGAAGATTCTGTTCCATGAATGTCCCATTTCTCTCTTTTCTGGGTCAGCCACATCAAATTGATTTCTGTCCTTGTCTTATGATATCTCTCAAAGTCACAAGGTAGATGCTGCAGTCCCAGCCAGCACATGCAGACAACATTCAGAGGCCAAGAAAAGCTGTTTTTCTTCTGGTCTCTGAGAAACCCTTCTGAAGTCTCCCAAAGAACCCCCTCTAGTCTCAGAAGCCAGGAGTGATCTCTCCTCCTGTCACTGCCCCTTTGTAAACTAAACTCAGGCAGAGGGACTGGACTTCTAGGGGCAATTTGGGTAGATTAAGATTCTTCCCAGGGCTGGGGAGGGGCCTAGTTTTGCCTGCAGAAACCAGGCAGCATAGTGGCTGAAAGGAATCTGGGTTTAGCTAGCAAGAAAAGGCCTGTGGCTGTTTGGCTGCTTCTTCAGATTTAGTGCAAGGATCACTCTGCAGGGAATGTAGCCTGCACTACACAGAAGCAAATCGTGATGAACCTCTGTCAATCCTCCTGATCCCCTTTCTCTGATCAGACACTGGCTGAAGCATGAGGACAGTGCAAGACACTGCTTGTGGCCACCTAACATTCATTCTTCTCTTACCTAAGGAATAAAATGTTTAAGGAAACACAGTGCCTGACTAAAAAAAAAATTCTTCCATCATTTCTTATAGGTAGGTCTGGCCATGTGGTCAAGTTCTAATGTATGACATATAAACAGAAATGTTCCGTGGGACATCTGAGAAGGTTAAGGGAGCTGACCCTGCTTAGGAACAACCTTGTGTTCATCCACTTGATCACTTTGGTCTATCATGGTGGATCAGATGGCTGGGACCGCAGCAGCCATTTTAGAATGTGAGGTAATTTTGCAAATGAAATTACCTGAGATGGGTAGCATTTGATTTCTAGTAGCACTGACACAATGGGTCCCCACACCAGCACTGCCAGCCTTCAGACTGCTTTTGTGTGAGAAAGAATAATCCTCAATCTTGTCTAAATCACTCGTTTGAGTTTAGCGAACATACACAATTGAACTTAATCCTGAGGTAGTAACACAATGTCTTGTAGAAGTTGTGGGGAAAATCTAGTTGTCTCTAGAAAAATTTTGCTTTTAAGAAGAGGCATCCTGGAGGAACTGTACACATGGGGTGCTTCAAACTGTACCAGCCATTTTGTGAATGTGAGGCAAACCATCTGGGGTCACATCATTTAGGACATAGGACATAAAAATGAGCCTGAAATAAAAAAAGACCTGGGTCCTTGAAGCTAGAACTAGTCTCCAAATTAACTCTGAAATCAACATTTCTTAAGATTTTTAAATGTAACATACTGTGTTTCATACAATTGATGATAAGCTGAACATGGCACTAAATATGGGAGTCCAGGACTCTGAGTAGTTAAGACAGAAGGATCACAAGTCTGGACCAGCCTAGTGAGACTCTGTCTCAAAATTAAATAAAATATAGTAGACTAGGTTAGGGAGGCAGCTCAGTGTGCCAGCCCTGGGTTCAGTCCCCAGTACCGTGGGGTGGGGGTGGTACATCTTTGGTCACAGTTCAACATTTTTGAAATCAGTATACATTTCTAGTCAGCACCTTACTGTCTGTCAGCTAGACAGCCTCTTTGATGTGGCTAACCTTCCTGCTTGTGTGAACTTTGGCAGCTTTTATGTTGTTCTGACAGGATAATTACAACCCCTTGATGTTTCAGTCCCTAAGCCAGGTAAAGATTTTTTTTTTTTTTTTTTTTGAGAAGAATGTAGGACTCATACATTATGGAACGGATGATGCGTCACTTCTGCTGTTGGTTACGGAAAGACTGGCTTCTCTCTTAGATCATGTGTGATGGAGGAGGCAGCCATGTCACGGAAACAGAAGATCTATGGAGAGGACCTTGTAGTGAGGACCTGAGGTACCCAGCCAGCGGCCAGCCGGGAACTGAAGTCTGTCAGCTGCGTGTGAGTGGTGAGGGAACTTGGAGCAGACACTCCAGCCCTGCGTGAACGCAGTTCCTGGAGGACAGAAGACTCCAATTTCAATAGACCATGTTGAGCCGGAGTCCCGCAGCAAAGTCCCTGACTGCTCCTGACTCATAGAGACTAAAGATAAACTTTTACAAGCTAAAGTTGTTGAGCTTTGAGGTGAAATTTTTATACAGCATAGATAATTCAGCAGAGGACTCAAGAAATATTCTATCACCATTACTCATCAATACTCATGATGCTCCAGATGTTTCTTTGTTGAAAAGCAGACATTGAGCTAAAAAGCAGTACAGGGCTGAAGAGTGACTCCAAGGAGCAGATTGGATATGGTAAAAGTTTTGTTGTTGGTGCTGTTTTTTAAAAAATTATTTTGTGTGTGTGTGTGTGTGTGTGTGTGGCCAGCTCAGCCCACCAGGGGGCGGGGCTGGCTGGCATGTGGTGCTGGGGGATTGAACCACAGTCCCTGTGCTTTGCTAAGCTTGTTCTAAGTAGGTGCTTTAGACCACTGAGCCATCTCACCAGCCCCTGTTTGTTTGTTTTTGAGACAGAGTCTTACTATGTAGTTCAGCTGGACTTTAGCTCATTATGTAGCTCAGGCTGGCCTAGAACTCACAGCAATTTTGCTTTAGCCTCCTGAGCTCTAGGATTATAGCTGTGCACACATTTGGCTTGCATGTGGCCAAGATTTAAGAAATCTTAACCAATTCACATGTTTTCCTTGTTATATATGTACAGGAGTAATTTTTTTTTTTTTTAATTTTTTTTTTCGGAACCGGGGATTGAACTGAGGCTGTTGCGCTTGCCATGGAAGCACTTATTCTACTGAGCCATCACCCCAGCCCTACAGGAGTAATTTATGTAAAAATATATACATATTTCCAAATTGGTATAACCACTATAGAAATCACTAGATTCCTCAAAAAACTAAAACCAGAGGTTCCATTTGACCCAGCTATTCCCCTTCTGGGTACCTTCCTGAAAGGGTTAAAAGGGTCACACCACAGAGGTCATGCAGCACACATGTTTATGGCAGCACAATGTATACTAGCTAATGCTCAGAAGCAGCCCATATGCCTACCAACAGACCAAAAGAAAATGTAGTATTTATTGCCATGGAGTACTACTCTGCCAAAAAGGATAAACTTGAGACACTTTTAAGTGAATGGATGGACTCAGACCACAATTTTAAGTGAAATAATCAGACACACAAATTTAAATGTGTCTCACTGTTTCTCTCACATGAGAAACCCAAAGGGTAAAAAAGGAGCAAAATGGAGGCCAGATGGAGAGTAGGAAGAATATGTTTAACTGGGAAGGGGAATGGATGGGGAAGGAAAAGGGGAGGAAGAGAGAATCAAAGGAAAAAACGTAAACAAAGCTTGTATAAATGGGCAGGCAGAAGGGTTGAAAGGAGGAAAATGGGGGAAAAAAAGAATTAAGACATATATATATATATATATATATATAGAATAAAATTTAAAAATATATTTTCATGCATGTCTAAAAGAGCTTTACAGTTTAGTATAAATAAAAATTCTAAGTGATAAGAAGTCATTGTGGGGGGCTGGGGAATGGTTCAGTAGAATAAGTGCTTCCCTGGCAAGTGCAAGGGGCCCGAGTTCAATCCCCAGTTCTGAAAAAAAAAAAAAAAAAGAAGAAGTCATTGCCGTTTAATTGGCAGTGCCTTTCCTTTCTGTGGCACACAAAGCAGCGGCGCCTGTGAACATCAGCGGTGTTCATATGGGTTATGCAGAACCTTTACATGTGCACAGATTTTGGGGCTTGAGACTAATAGGGATACAAGGACCTGCAGGAAGGGCCCCAGATACCCCTCTTAGTTTCACCAATTGTTTTTTTTTTTTTTAATTTTATTTATTTTATTTATTTATTTTTGTGTGTGTGTGGCCAGCTCAGCCCACCAGGGGGCGGGGCTGGCTGGCATGTGGTGCTGGGGGATTGAACCACGGTCCATGTGCTTTGCTAAGCTTGTTCACCAGCCCCTAGTTTCACCAATTGTAGCCAATTGCTGTGCAGCAAAATGTCCAGGAGCAGGGGCTGGGGAGATGGCTCAGTAGAATAAACACTTGCCTGACAAGCACAAGGGCCTGAGTTCAATACCGGGTTCCACCAAAAAAAAAAAAAGTCCAGGAGCCAAAAGCTGCACTGGCAGGAAATGATGGTGGCTGAGAGGCAGGTTAAGTTTTTGGGCAGAGCCAAGCAAGAATAACAATTGATTGACAGACTTCGATGTATTAGCCAAGGTTCAGTCAATCAATGATAAGATGGAGTAGACATTGACCCACTTTAGAGGGTGAAGCTGAGGCTCAGGGTGTTAAATTTACATAGTAAAAGGCAGATCTGGATTTGAACTTATAGACAACCTGAGTCCAAAGCCTCTGTATGTCTTCTCACTACATTTCCACATTTGTAATTTGTGGGAGATTTAGCACATCCCCCACTTAGGTACTTATTGTACCTAAATCCCTGATTTCTTCGAGGCGGAAGCAGCAGCCAGCTGCTCTGGCTTCTGGAGAAAGCCAGACTGGCCAAAATTCACAATGTTGAGAGTATACAGCAGGCAGGCAGGGAGGCAGGCAACCTTGAGCCAGAATGTGGGTGCCAGGGCACCAGGCGAAGGTGCCCAGCCCCAAAGTACTCCTCTTTTCCATTTTGGAATCTGGCAGAGGATGGCAGAGGACATGATGAAGGGTGAAGGGGAGAGGATTTGGGAAGCCACTGACCTTGCCTCCTTCAATCTCCAGGTTCCCAAGGCAGTCACACAGGAAGGCTCAGCTGGCCGTGGGACAGACAGGTGGCCTGTGCTCTCCCAGGCCTCTGAGCAGTTTTCTGGACTTCCAAAGCAGGGTCTCAGATTTGAAGCCACTACTAGTCACAGAGGAGAGAGGCCTGGGTCACAGGGGTGCACTCCAATACTGGTGCATGTCCCTAGACTTAGCATGATGGTTTTTTTGTTTGTTTGTTTTGTTTCGTTTTGTTTTAAACTCGATGTGGTGGCACAGCCCTGTAATCTAAGCACTCTAGGAGGCTGAGGCAGAAGGACTGCAAGTTGAGTCTAGCCTGGGGAACCCAGTGACTTAGCAAGACTTGTTTCAAAAAGATGGTGGTGGGGCTATAGTTCAGATGTTAGATTCAATCCCTAGTGCTGGTGGGAAAAGGTGATTACTTGTGTAGTCAAAGTGCCACAGTGTACACACACACACACACACACACACACACACACACGTTCTAGTTGCTTGCTGCTCTGGGCTGGGAGCCCAACATGGCTGCTCCCCATGAGGGTAGATAGACAACTGTTGAAGGGTTACAGAAAAAGCTTCAGACAGGCCTAATAATAATAGCAACAACTCACTAGGCACTGTACAAAGTAATTCCCCACACATTACTCTATCTATATCTTACCACTACCCTGTGAGGTCATAGCATCAGCTTACCCAGGTGAGGGAACAGGCTTCATTAAGGGGCTCTTCCTGGGACAGCAGCAGGACAGTGACAGAGCCAGGACTGACTCTACCTATGGGCCTCAACTACAGCCACCACATCCCACTGCCCCCGTCACTCGTGTCCAACCTGGCATCTTCCATTTGTCTGTCCACTCCTCTCTCCCTCTAATTTCTCTAGCAAGCAGTGGGATTCAATTCTAGTCTCTAGTTCCAGAACTCATGCTCCAGTACACACCCCCAAAAGAAAGAATACACATTTGAGTTTGGAGCTTCCGGTGCCAGCTCCATCGTTAGCCCCTTTAAATATCTTTTTTTGAGAGGGTCTCACTAAGTTGTGCACAGTGAGCACAAACTTCTGGTCTTCCTGCTTGTCACCCATGCTGCTGGGACTATAGGTATGCACCAACACACCCAGTTTCCTGTGTCCTTTTATTCTTGCTATATCCTCTGTACAGTATTTTCTTTATTTGCTCTTTGGGGGATAGAGTCCCTCTATGTTACCTAGGCTGGCCTCAAGTGATCTCCTGCCTCAGCTTGTTGAATGCTGGCACTATGGGCACTTGGGCCACCACACCAAGCTCTGCTCTGCTAACATTTTACAGAGGCTTTTGGAAAATGACAGCAAGAGTTGCTATAAGACTGGCTGCCAGTTATCTTGATGCGGACTAAGATGTCAGAGAGGCAGGAATTGGACCCCTGGACACACCAGGAGCCAAAGCAGTCACCGTTGGTGGAGGGCTGGTTCTTTTTTCTTTAGCTTTTATTTATTTGATACAGGGTCTAGCTATGCAGTCCAGACTTACAGAGATCCTCCTATCTCAGCCTCCCCAGCACTGGGATTATACGCATGAGCCATCATGGCATGCAGTACCATGGATCAAATTCAGGTCCTTATATTTGCCAGGCAGGCCCTTAGACTCCTGAGCTACCTCCCCAGCCTTGGGCTCTGGTTCTTGAGGACTGCTTATGTGGGATGGGGTTCCATTAAGCCTTGCTGAATTGCTAAACCCCATATGCAGAAAGGTGGAGGTCCAAGAGGCTGGACGCAGAGACTGGGCCAATCAAACAAGGACTGGAAATCTGGGCTGATGGGGAGGAGGCCAGGGCAGAAAGAAGAGAGGCAGGAACCTGCCTGCCTGGGCAGTCCAGTCCAGGGCTGCATGATTTAAGTACAACCAGATGTTCTGGGAATCTCCTGTCAAGCCCAGCCCCGGTGAGGGCAGTGTGGGGGTGGAGAAGCTTCTGGGCTGCTTGGATTCCCAGTTCTCCATTCTGGCCTGGGTCTGTGAGCTTTAGGGAAGGGAGAAACCCAGTGGGATCAATGGGGTCCGAGAGGGCCTGGCGAGTTAGAGTGTGGTTCACGCAGGATGGCCAGAATAAGGAAGGCTGGAGTTTCCATCTGCACGGAGATTCCATCTGCATGGAATCTTCTGCCTTGGCCAAGGTGGGATGGGCTCTAGGAAGCATGGTTCTGGGATCAGCCCCTGAAACCTAAGGAGATTAAAAAAGAAAGGATTCTAAGGGTTCTGGTGTAGAGTTACTACCCTTCAGGGGATGGAGAACTTCAGAGAGAAGGACACATCTGAGTTGGGTTCTGAAGGGTGACTTAAGAATTCACCAAGCATCAGAGGGAGCTGAGATTTGAGGGCCGGAGTCACTGAGGTATTAAAATGGTGCAGATGTTCACAGAGAGGTTCTGTGAGACTATAAGGTGGGATCACTTTGGAGTGCTGGCCCAAAAGCTGCGGTGTAGGTTAGGGGTGGAACAGGTATGCTTCCGTTTACATGCCAATAGCAGGGCCTGTCCTGGGGTAGGAGGTTCCCCAAGTGTTGGGCTTGTGGAAGTAAATGGGTGCTGTTGGTCAGCCTAAGCTCCTCCTCCAGGGGTAGACCTGGATATGCCCAGGGCAATGAGCCCTCTACCTAATTCCCACAGAGGGTCCAAGTGTCCTAGGCTGGCTATGGGGTGGAGATTGGAACCAGACAGTCTGTGGCTCTGCTGATGAACAGTAAGAACTGGGGCCAGGCTTAGTGGCACCTGTATGTAATCCCACTGAATCAGAAGGCTGATGTAGGAGAACTGCCAAGTTTGAGCTCTGCCTGGGCAACTTAATGAGATCGTGTTCAAAATAAAAAATAAAGCCTGGGGAGATGGCTCAGTAGAATAAGTGCTTTCCTAGCAAGTGCAAAGGCCTGAGTTCAATCCCTGGTTCTGCCAAAAAAAACAAAACAAAACAAAACAAAACAAAAACCAAAAGGCTAGGGAATGTAACTCAGTGAGAAGGCTCTGCATTTAGTCTCAGTACTGGGAAAAAAAAAAAAAAAAAAAGCCAAGCTTGGTGGGGGTGGGGGTGGGGCATTTGCAGCACAAGGCAGTGTTGAGAACTGGGCCTTGGAGCCCAGACAGTCAGAATGAGGAGGGCTGGAGTTTCCATCTGCACGGAGAGCAGCCTGAGCTGGGCAGGCAGTGAGGGGCAGTGGCCAGCTGGGTGTGGCGTCCTCTGGGCACACACCCCAGTTCCCCAGCCAAGACACATTTCCTTCCTTTCCTGACCATAATGACTCCGGAGTGGCCAGCCAGAGGACCACAAAGAGAGGGCTCCCCGCCTGCCTGCCCTTTCCTCTTCCTCTCTTCCATTTATTTCTCCCTCCTGCCTCCACCCGCAGGCCCTTGTCTTTCCTTCCTCCTCATCCCACCTGCTCCTCCCTCCCTCAAAAACCCTTCCCACCGAGTCTCCCCGCACCACTGGAGGCACTTTTCTGAACGATTTTGCAAAAGCCTTGTTGCAGCAAGGCTCTGGGCCAGGAAGGTCACACACTCACACCCCCTACCCACACTCATGCTGGCACTTAGCTATGCACAAGCACAGGCCCTGCTCCCTGAGGCTGGGTGGGGGTGCGGAGTGGGATTCTCCCCCTTGGGTGTAGTACAAGAAAAAGGGCTGGCAGAGCATGGAGAACCCTCTGATGAAGCCATGCATTACACCATCATTACCACTATCATTATCCAATCCATTGCTGGGCACTTGACCTGCCCAGATGATCACAGTGACTTCAGCAGGGGGCTTTCAGGGCATAGAATTCTTGCCTGGGGACAGACAGGAGCGGGGTCAGCCAAGAGGCCCAAGAGATTAGACTCCCAGGGCCCCGCCCCAAGGGATAGGGGTACAAATAGGATGGAGGGCCATTTGCTAGGACCAAGTATTTGTCAGCTCAGGAGGCAGACGATGTATTAACAGGACGTTGATGTGGTTAGGGAGGTGGGAGCCACACTTCATTGCCTATACTCTGGTGCAGGATGGGGGGTGACACGACATCCCCAGTTACTAAGCCCCTTAAAGTGATCCACAGCAGTTTGTCCATCGGAAACCATTCGGGACTACAAAGCTGTTGACTTTGCCTCTCGAAATGCAGCAAAGGTCTTCTCCAGGAGCTGACCATGCTCCTGTAGCACTGTCAAGACCATCCTTTAGTTTAGCCTAGTAGTACAGGAAGGTTCTATTTCTCCTGGAAGGGTAAGGTGGGCAGAACTAAGGATTTTGAGAGGTCCTCACAGCAATGCCAGGCTTGGTGTCCTGGCATTAACCCTGCAGGCTGAGGTTTCTCAGCTCATGTGAACATTAGCCTTTCAAGTCTTGTCTCTGGTCCGTGGAGAGCAAGGGGTAGAAAGACAGTAGATTCTAGATTCATTTTTGCTGTGTGACCTCAAGCACGTGATCTCGTCTCTAGACTTTAGATCCCTGGTAAGTAAAGAAACACGTTCATGGAGTTCCGTCCTGCTTTGTTGCCATAGGATTGTCCTGTCTCTGTGTGTGGTAGGATGTTCTGTGACTCGCTTTATCCTCTCTTTCTGATTCTGAAGCCCAAACTACCCACACATGCCCAACACTGTGCCAGGGTGTGGTCCTGGGTGTGGAGAGAAGAGAGAATTCTGAGAGTGGAAAAGACTTGACCTTGGTGAGTTCCAGAACCTTCTTGGGTGCTGGACTTGCTCCCATAAGTGGGCTGGGGAAAAACAGGAGCTCTTGAGGATCTTGCCCTTTCCTTTCCCTAAGAGGCACCTACCCGGTGTTCTGGGCCTGTCCAACCCCAGTTCTTCCAGAGGAGTGGTGGTTAGGAAAGGGCCTGGGTAGTGTAGTGTGAGTTCTGCAAAACCAGAAGACAGAGCCTGTTTTGCCAGCTGGCAGGCACCCAAAAGGAAAAAACCAAACCAAACCAAACCAAACCAAACCAAACCAAACCAAAAAACACTTCAGAAGAAAGGGCCCTTAAACACTACCCATGAGTGGTAACGCTGATGGAGGGTAGCCCTGGATGCTGTCTCCTGCAGAAGCTTACCAGTAGCTTCCTTCATAAGCACAGTCCTTGTCCTAATGCTTTCTGTTCCGGGCCTTTGGTACTACTTCAGTGCTGAGTTGCATAGTTGGCAGAATTCCGTCTACTCTTTAACTGGCAGCTCCACCTGGGCAGGGCTTTACCTTTGGACTCTTTCCGTGTCTAGATAGCCTATCCCATAGCGGGGCACAAAGCAGGTGCTACAGATGCTAAAGGGATATCTGTTGAATGAATGCAATAACCAGTGGCTGTTTCTCGGCACCAACAGGCCCACTCAAGGTCCCACACAGCCTCCAGACTGGCCTCCCAGGGGAAGTCCTCCACGAAGTATCCTCCTTCATCGGTTACTTACACCCACTGTGCGCGGCCTACGCCCAAGGCACAGTGCAGAGCTACAGCTGGCCTGGCTGTAGTCTTGCCCTGTGTCCGGGCGGCAGTCTAGACCGGAGTACAGTCCACGATCAGCTCACCTAGGCTCAGTGAGTAAGCGTGAGTCAGCCGGGCCTTGGCTGAGGGGCCAAGGCAGTCCTGGGAGAGGAGGTCTCAGCAGCCAGCGGCCAGCGGACGGGGCGGGCCGGGGTCGGCTGCCCTCTCTTTTGCCCTTCGACCTGGTAGGGCGCTCACACCCCGGGGACGCGCTCTGCCCAGGCCTGGCCTCCACCTCCCTGGCGCGGACCCGGGCCTCCAGCTTGCTGGCCGCCACCCCCACCCCAATTTCCCGCTCCGACGGCTCGGGAGGCGGGGCGGGCGGGCCCGAGAGTAGCGCAAGGACGCTCTCCACACCGAGGGTCATTTGCTCCTTTTCCCCTCGGTGGCTAATTTATTTTGGAGCTAGGGGAGGGCGCGGGGCGGGGCTGACGAGCAGGGGAGAGGGGGCGGGGAGTAGGGAGTGGGGGCGGGGCGGGGGCGCGGGGGAGGGCAGGGCGGGGCGGGCGGGAGCTGGGGGAGGGAGGGAGGGGCCCTCGGGAGGGGCGGAGCAGGGGAAGGGGAGGGAGCGAGGCCGGCCTGGGAGGGCGCTGGGGGCGGGCGAGGGGAGGCGGGGATGGGGGGTCCTGCCTGCGGGGGGAGCCGGGGCCGCCCCTTGTCGGGCCACCCCTACTGCCCAGTCCCGCGCCGGGCCGCGGCGGCCGCAGCAGCCGTGGCTCCAGGATGGTGAGCGCCGTTGCCCCCGAGCTCCAGCCGGTCGCCCCCGGCCCGCACCCCCGTCCTCGTCCCCGGGCCAGACGCCCCCCCGGGCCGAGCACACTCACCTAGGACCCGGCCGGGATGCCGAGGTACGCGTCGTGGGCCTGGGCGCGGGTGCAGGCTGCCCGGGGTCAGGGGGTGTCCGGAGCTTTGTCCGCAGGCGCGGGGCTGTGCGAGGGCGGCAGGGGGGGGCTGCGGGTCGCGGGGTTCCAATAGGCGGAGGTCTGAGGGCAGGCAGGAGGCCGGGCGGGTGCGTGGGAGCCGAGGGTCACTTCCCGGGGGGGCAGAGGAGAGGGTCGCGCTTGATCGGCGAACTGCACCCATCTCGCTGTCTCCTCGGGCGTGGGGGTTGTGGCGTTTGAGAGCCGCGGGCTCCCGAGAGTTTGTGGGGTTGGGGGTGGGAACCGAGATTTGCGGGTTCGGGTCCCAGAAGGACCCTGCGGCCGGAGCCGAGGGCCGGCCAGGCCCCTCCCACTCCGTCAGGTCTTTGTCCGGCGGCCCCTGTGTGCGGGAGGGGTGGGGGCTGGGTTCCCGACCGGAGATTCCCGGCCCCGTGCCCGGGCAGTGACAGGAGGTCGGGGCTTCTTCTGTCCCCGCGCTTCAACACTCCCGCCTGGCCCGAGAGCGCAACCCCACCTGCGAACCGAGGCGCTGCACGAAGCTGTGCTACCCTGAACCCCAGGCCCCTGGACACAGGGAGGCCCCTGGGCTCTCGGCCCTTTAAACTTCTCCACTCCAGCAGCTCTCTCGAGGTCTGCTCCGCAGGATTCCCATTCCGGGACTCCTCCGTGAGCGTCCTCCGCAGTGTGTTGGGCACACAGTGGGCACATGTTGGGTCCCCTCCGCCCTGAGTCCCTCTTGGCGGAGGGCTGCGGAGGGCTCTCCACCGCGGAGAGCGCGAGCGGCCTGGAGCCTATGCCCCGCGGCGGGCCGGAGCGCAGGGGTGGGTGGGCTGTTAAAGGGACCGTCACTAAATCAGGATTAGGCCTTGGGGCTGTCAAGCTGCCGGCCTTGTCTCCATGGATACCTAATTTGGAGGAGAATAGAGGACGAAAGAATGTTTGTGGTGTCCTCCGCACTGGCTGCAGGAGCTGGGAAAGCTGGCCTCTGCCCAACATCCAGTAGTGGGGACCGGGTTCCAGTTCCACTCTGAGCTTACCGCGTGGGGGCTTTTCTGTTCCCTGGGCCCTGAAGGGTACCTTGGAGCCGTCTGGCCTGCGGAGAGGACCAGGAGCGGCTGCGTTCCAAAGACCTCTCACTGCTCAGAGCGTGTCCTAGACCCTCCCAGAGTCCATTCTGAAACCCGGGAGCATCCTTTTGAAATCAGTCCCTGCCCAGAGCCCCCTAGGCCAGGAGCAAACGCTACTCTCTGCCGTCTCTTAGCCCCACATACAGGGGTGCACTAGGTACCTCCTAGCTGCCGGGCTGCGGTGGCCCGGGAGTTGGGTGCCTAGCTCTGTTGCTGCCCCTCCGCAGCCAGAGCAGAGGGGCGGGGGCGGGGCGGGACTTACTGGGGTGGGTGAGGAAAGGGGCGGGGCTTACTGGGCTGGTCGTGCTGGCCAGGGTGACAGGCCTCATAAATCCCCCTTTCTGTATTTAACACCATTTCATTTATTTCCACTTGATTCCACTGATGTCTGCCAGAAGCGACCCTCGTGCCCGTGCTGTAATATCTTCTAGGGGCAGCGCTCTTGGGCCGAAATGGATTTAGCTGAGTGAAGCAGTGGAGTTGCTCCTCCTGAGGTCCAGATAACTTCCAGGCTTCAGAGGGCTCCCGTTCCACAGGAGAAAAGGGGAGCAGAGAGATACAGGGCTGAGTTTGGTCTCCCAGGCCCTCCCTGTGTGTCTCTGGCTGTGGTATGGCCTTGAGCTGGGCCCTGGATCCCTGATTGTACAGTTTCAATACACAGTTGGAGGGAGGTGGAGGGAGGGACCCCGACCCCAGTGTAGTGCTCCAGAGCTTTCTCTTTTCTACTGGTCATTCATGGCCACAGCTTTTTATGGTTCAAAAATCCCCTCCCCTCCCCTGCTTGGGCTGCAGCTTTATTGCTGAGATCTCAGACTCTCCACGCAATTTCACGCCTCTCTGCCTTTACTCCTGCTGTGCCTTCAGCCAAATGCCTTCCCATTGTCCCTGTCTTGCCACAACCTCCTCATTCTTCAAGGCCCAGCTCAGATGCCGCACTTCCCCCTACAGGGTCCTGGATCTTCCTGCTCTTGTCACTTACTCCTCCCTCAGTGGTCTCCCAGTCCTGCACCTGTGCCTCCCTTTTGCCTTGGTGACCAGGACACAGATGAAGCATGTACTCCCTTCCAGAGCATGGCACCTTGTAAGTGTCACATAGATATTGTTGGCTGAGTAAAAGGATTTGTAAGGGCATTTAGCCAGGGAGCCCACAAAATGTGGAGTCTGGCCATTTTCAGGTAAATAGCTCTGTCCTGAGGAGTGGTGGACCCTGAGTGGGTCTCCTCTCCACTCCTCTTCCTCTTCTTTTTCCTCCCTCCTCCTCATCCTTGATGACTCTCCCCACCCCCTAAGTCTGGGGAGGACTTTGCCCCTTCCCTTCTCCACAGACCAGCATTCTTTCCCTGCCATTATCATCCTGTTAAACAGAGAGGCCAGTCAGGATCCATATGGATCACATTAACAATTGCTTATTATCTGGGCCAAGGCTCCCCGACTCTCCACCCCCAGCTGCTACTGCTGCAGTTACTGGGCCCTTAGGAACCCAAACTCTCCCTGCCCCCACCATCAGTCAACCAAAGAGGGCAGGGGACAGGTTAGTCTCCTTCACTTTCTTGGGGCCTTCTAGCAGAACTTTGCCTCTTCTGGACTTGGCAGTTAATGACTCTTTTACCTTGTTTAATGAAAACCAGGCTTCTTACAGAAGTATGGCTCAGTGAGGTTCCAAGTTCTCTCCTGGAGAAGGGGACCCAAGGCCTGGATGCACCTGTGGTCCACTGCCAGGAGCCTTGCCTACAAGAGACAGAGGCCAAGGGTGGGGTGAGCCACTCTTGACAGACCATGAGGTGTACTGATATCATCTTTCAGCTTAGCCTTGGGATGACCCTGCTTTCTTTTGAGGGCTGGAGAACTATTAGACATCAGGACAGGGAGATCCTAGAGCTGTGTGGTGTTGGATCCCAAGGTTTTCCCTACAGTCAGAGAAGAAATAGGGCTGCAGGTGTAGCTGAATGGTAAAGCTTATCCTGTGAGACCCTGGGTTCCATCCCCAGCTCCCACATAGACACAGGACAAAAAATCTGAGTTTCCTGGAGCCACAACTGATTCACCCTTGTGGGATGAGGAGCAGAACTTACATTTATTTATTTATTTTAGGTTTTTTTTTCGGGAACTGGGGATTGAACTCAGGCCCTTATGCTGGCCAGGGAAGCGCTTATTCTACTGAGCCATCTCCCTGGCCCCAGAACTTACATTTAAATGCGTACAACCCAAGAATACTTGGATTCTGGAAGGAAAGGGCCTTTGGGATTACTCAGTCTGGTAGTCACTGGGCTGAGCTGGAGCTCAGAGGTGAGAACAAGTGCACACAAGGCCCTGGGTTCAACATAATACCTCAGGAAAGCCAGCATGGGGACTCATAACCTGTTTTGATTTGTAGTCCTCAGATGATGAAAGTCATTCTTCAAAAATACACTGCCATTAATTGAGAGAAGAGCTTGCCTTCCCCTTTAGAGTATTCTTGAACCCCTCAACACCCTGGGACCCTACATCCAGGATACCCCCTCATGCCCTCTGTGAGATGCTTAGGGCAGAGTTTGGTCTGTAGCCCAGGTTTCCTGACCTCCACACTGTGCTAGGCCGCAGCCTTGTTCCTGGCAAGGGACCCAGCTAGTGGTGGTGCTGGGTTGGACTTCAGGAGGAGGTGTTGACAGTGCCTGTCATGGTCTGGGCTGGCCACCTCATCTACATATGTGTGGCCTGGTGAGAGCCTTCAGGGACTGTTTTGTTGTGTTCCAATCATGGGAACAAGGGTGTGTGGCAAGAAAGACTAACTCTCCTTGGAGCATTGCTTTAGGGGTCTTGGTGACTCATTAACACTTAGGTAGCACTTATTCAACAGTCTCTGTCTTCTCAAAGTGAGACCAAGGTGTGTCCTACTCATAAATATGGTCTTGAGGATTCAGTGAGGCAGGACTGGGGAGTCTGGTCTTGAATGGTTCTGGGTCTGTGAGGGGAGGGCAGAAATGCAGGTGAAAGTGAAATGGCCCTGGAGAGTGCATTTCCCTGCCTTGCCAGGCCAAGAAACAGATTGCGGTGGGTCCTACCTGGGTGTCTTGCTGATTTTCCTGTGTACTGTAGCATGTCAGCCTTTGGACTTCACTTCAGGGGCTGGAGGAGGGGAAGGAGTTCTCAGTGAATGAAAGTGTGAAGCCTATGCCACTCCCCTGCCACCCCCCACCACCAGTACTAGGGATTGAATCCATAGCAGCCTTCACAGAGATATATCCCCATATTTTTTATTTTCAAGGAGTTCACAAAGTCCTTGAGTGGGCCAGGCTAGTTTTAAACTTGAAATCCTCCTGTCTCTGCCTCTCAGGATGCTGAGATTATAGGTATGCACCACTGTACCCAATCCAGTGTTCTGGCCCCTACTCCAGGGAACAAACCCTGAGCTACAGTGACCCTGCCTGCTAAGCAGATCAGCTGTAACCCAGGACAAGTGACTTCAACTGTTTTAGAAGTTGAACTTATTTAGTTCTTTGGTCATGCTGGTGGCCTTGTGACTCAACGCAAGAATTCTACAACTGAGCCTCACCCCCGTTTTAATTGTTTTTTTAAATTTTATTTATTTATTTATTTATGTGTGTGTGTGTGTGTGTGTGTGTGTGTGGCCAGCTCAGCCCACCAGGGGACAGGGCTGGCTGGCATGTGGTGCTGGGGGATTGAAGCGCTGTCCCTGTGCTTTGCTAAGCGTTCTAAGTAGGTGCTTTAGACCACTGAGCCATCTCACCAGCCCCTCAACTGTTTCAGTTTTGACCTCTTCATTTACAAAACCAGAAGAGCCTCCCATATTGGTGACATGGGCCTAAGTTTGCCCCTTCTCTGGCACACACTCACCTCTAATAATTTGCTGAGTGACTCTGAGCTGAGGGACTCCAGAAAACCACCTCTCGGCATAGGGGTGAGGAGGAAAATAGAAGGAGTGCGAGGGGTCTGACCCATGGTAGGGCTTACCCATCCTTGAAGCCCCTCCCAAGTAGAGTCATGGCAGAATGAGAGGCTGAGGACGGCCATCTTATCCCCTGCTTGGTGCTGGAATTGATTAGGGATATGATGAAGAGGCTGCTTCATTTACTCTCAGCCAGCCTGTGCCAAGCACCTGCCTGCTGTGTCCAGCGCTGTGCAAGGAACTGGGTGCACCCTGGCTGGGCTCCAGAGGCTGCGCAGGCAGGTCATAGTTTCCAGGACCCTGATGCTCCACAAACACTGGGGCCTGTGTGCCGGACCCTGAGCTGGGGTTGTCATGCCTGGAGTCTCCTTTAACAAACCTCAGCCTCCCACATGGCCACAGGGTGCCAGAAGATGTTCCTAGCCTTCATGTTGCCTTGCCACGGGCCCTGGCATGAACCATGGCTGCCAGGCTGTGGATATTTTATCCAAGTAGCCATTCGTTCAATACTCATTGTTTTTTTTTTTCTTTTTGAGGTACTGGGGATCGAATTCTGAGTCTTGCATTTGCCAGGCAGGCGCGTAAGTCGCTGAGCTATCTCCCCAGCCCTCTTTATTTTTCTTTTTGAAACAGAGTCTCTGTGTAGTTCAGGCTGGCCTTGAGCTCACTTTGTAGCTCAGGCTTGTCTAGAACTTGCAATGATCCTCCTGCCTCAGCCTCCAAGTGCTGGGATTACAGGTGTGCGCCACCACTTCCAGATCCACCTATTGTATTTTGATATGGTCTCACTGCTTGCAAGATGAGGCAAGAGAGGCAAGGGAACAGACTCTACTTTGAGGATCACTCTCCTTCCATGGTCTGAGGAGAGGGGAGCCTCTGAGGGAGTATGAGCAGAGTGTAGAGAAATGGGGGTGGGTTGCAATTGCTGAGAGGAGGAAGGCCAGTTGGGGGCAGCTAGGTCTTGCCACAGTGGAGACCTGAGGAGGATGTCTTCCTGTAGGAGACTCAGTGGGAATGAGCGGGAGACTGGGATAAGAGTATAGATGAGGCAGAGTACACCCACACCCAGCTGCCCTGCATAACCATTGGGTACTCAAGAGTTTGGGTGTGGGCCGGTGAGATAGCTCAGCTGACTAAAGCACCTGCTTAGGCAAATGCAGGGACCGTGTTCAATACCCAGCCCCACATGATATGTAGGCCCCACCCTGGGTGCACTGAGCCAGCCATGGGTTCTGGGTGTGGTGGTGCATGCCTGTAATCTCAGCACTGGGGAGGCTGAAAACAGGAGGATCACTACGAGTCTGAGCTGTGTGGTAAGACCTTATACCAAATACATAAAAATGAAAAAAAAAAAAAAAAAAAAAAAAAAAAAAAAAAAAAAGAGATTCCGGGTGTGCTTGTTCTTTCCTTGTCAGCAGGGAAAGCAAGCTGGAGAATTTCTCTTCCCACCACCCATGCATCAGGTGGCTTTGTCCTTAACCAGGCTGTGTGTTCCCATTAGGGCTCCCTGGGAACTCTGGCCAGCAGGGATGTGTCAGTCCACTCTGTAACAGGTAACACAGTCTGGGTATTCACACAGAATAGGAGTTTATTTGGCTTCTGGAGGTTGAGAAGTCCAAAATCCTGGTGCCAGCCTCTGGCAAGGACCCCACACTGCCACAACTAAGCATGAGACTGGATCGGAGTGAGGAAGCGGCCAAATGCATCTTTCTCCAGAAGCCTCTTTGAGGATAACCAGCCCACTCTTCCAGCGACAGCAGTAATCCACCCCGGAGGGCAGAACCTCTGGCCTAATCACTTCTTATGGTCCCACTCCTTAATACTGTTAAAATGGCAGTGAAGTTGCAGCCTGAGTCTTGGAGGGGACATAGAAACCACAGGACTGGACCCTCCTAGGAAGCAGCTTCTTGCCCAGGCAGACTTGTGCTGTGTGGAATGGAGTCTATAACACCCTCTTCCATGCAGTAACCCTCTGCAGGCCTGAGTTCTGGGGTCTGAGCCCTTGAGAAAGATGAGCTGCCTCAGTGGCAGGGAGGAGGCAGCTGGGGGTGGGCAAGAGATGTCTGGCTTTCCGATGTCTGGCTTTCCGATTGGGGCTGGTTGGGTTCGCAGTGTTTGCAAGGATGTCTGTAGACATCTGAGTGTGGAGACACCAAAAGACTGCCAAGGGGGAGATGCCAAGGGGGTGTCCCAGGCAGCAGGGACAGCCTCTGATGCTGAATGCCCCTACTGACAGGGAGCTCAGCTCTGTAGACAACCCACACAAGTTCTGAGACAGGCCAGTTTCTTTGGGAAGCTAGAAGTCTTTCTTTCTTTTTTTTTTTGTGGAACTGGGGATTGAACTCAAGCCCTTGTGGTTGCCAGGCAAGCGCTTATTCTACTGAGCCATCTCCCCAGCCCCTAGAAGTCTTTTGACTTAGCTGTTAAATGAGCACATCATCTGCTCGCGTGGGAGACAGAAGAACCTCCGTAGCCAGCCTACCCTCCAAGCCTGGTGACCTAGACGAGTAAATTGTGCCTCAGTTTCCTCATCTGTTTCATGGGAGTACTGTCCTGGGGTTTGTGTGAGGCTTGCACAACTGCCATGTGCAAAGCACAGCATGTGTGTGGAGAACCCCCAGGAGCAGGCAGAGGAGCAGCTGTGGCTGTCCCTTCAGTATCTGGCGCCCTCTCCATTTCTCCTCTCAGTCTCCATGGCCCTGCAGGTGTGGGGGCCACCCCCTTGAGGACAACCCTGGTGGACCGGACAGGCTGCATAGTTGAGAGACTTAGCTCAGCACCCCGAGGGCTGGGAAGAGGCTGGGAGGGGCTGAGGCAGCCCTGGGGTGCCTAGGTGGGCTGCCTAGACCTGTTTCATCACCCTTGGTTAGGCCAGCCCTGTGGGGGCACGCCTTTCATGCAGCCTCCGTCATAGGGTGGGGGGTACATTTGGGGGCCAGAGAATTAGGATCACTCAGACTTTAAACTTGATCACTGTGGAAGTTACATGACACTCAAGGTACCACGAGTCCTCCACTGGTGGGCAGGTGGGCAGTGTGAGCCTTGCAAGAGGCTCAGATTGCTGGGCTGAGACCTGTGGCCCCTGACTCCTGCTGAGCAGATGGTTAGAACTGTATCCCAATGTTACACATTCCCTTTGTACACCCATGTATTTTTAATTTTAAATATTGAAAAATAGTTTGCTATGGTGTTGGGTATCAAAACTAGGGCATCATGCATGTTAGGCAAGCTCTCTGCTACAGAGCCACATACTCAGCCCAGAGAACTATTTGTGAGAACAGGGTAGAGGCTTTCCAAGTGTAGAAGGGGTCTGGCAGAAAGTCTTGACCATTCTCCATCTTATGCCCATGCAAGGCCAAGTCCTGAGGGAAAATGAGGCCCAGGGCAGACCCACAAAGAGAGGCCCAACATTGAGCTTGACCAGCTACAGATGGCAGTGGTGTCCCGACAGGGCGGGACAACAGAAGATGACCTCCTTCACTAGGCACCTGTGTCTACCCCTATGTAAGCTTGTTGAGTCCCCCAACACCCCAATGCAGGCCTGCGCCACTACAACTGGTTTCGGTGGCTGGCACTATGCACCCAGGGTTTCGAGGCCTGCACGGCATGCAGTACTGGGGATTGAACCACGTCATTGCGCTTGCCAGGCAGGTACTTAGAAAGCCAAGTTATCTCCCCAGCCCCAGATTACTTTTCTTTTTTTACTTTTCTTTTGAGACAAAGTCTTGCTATGTAGCTCAGACTGGTCTTAACTTACTATGTAGCTCAGGTTGGCCTTAAACTCACAGTGTTCCTCCTGCCTCAGGAGTGCTGTGATGTCTGCCACCAAACCCAGTTTAGATTATTTTTAATACCTGATACAATATAAATGTACCATTTAGGGAATAATGATAAGGAGAAAAGCCTGTACGTGTCCAGTACAGACACTTCTTTTCCCATAAATATTTTCAGCCTGTGTTTGGCTGAATCTGAGGATATAGAACCAGTAGATCCAGAGGGCAGACTGTATTGAAACAGAGAAATTCATATAAAACAGCGCAGATCAGTCTTGCTCTAGGGCCCTTTCTGGGCTCTGCATGAGGGAAGATGGTGAGGGAGGGAAGGCCAGGGTGGAAGGAGGAGTTCTAGGCTGGAGATATGGGCAGAGGCAGCTGAACAGGGAAGGCACATAGCCCTGGATAACAAGTGACATCAACTCCCAGTAAGGCATTTGTGTGGCAGGATAGAGATGTTGGGAACTTGCTGTGATCCCCAAAGAGGAGCCACCAACAGCCTCTGAACCGGAGTGATATAACACACTGCGCACCCCCAGCAGTAGAGGAGGATAAAGGGTGTGCTGGGACCAGAGAGCAACAGCTGTGAGCTGTGTGGCTCAGAGAAGGACCTGCTGTGGGGGAAGGGGTGGGGATGGCTGGGACTGAGATTGAAGGAAGGACACACTGACCCCTCCAGAGCTACAATGAGGGGTCTGTGCCTGTGTTCTGAGAGCTGGAGCTGCCTGCTGGCTGGGAGGGCAGAGAGCAGAGACAGTGAGTTCAGATGGAGCTCAGTCCATGTGGAGCACTTCCAGTGGAACATACCTGAGAGGCGGTGGCTCCAGGAGGTGGAATCACAGGGACTTTAATTTCCAGCCTAGATGGACAAAGGGACTCTTGAGGGAGACGATGATGTTTCCTGGAGCGCTGAGTCTGAGGACTGTATGGATCCCTCAGAGGACCCTACATATTCTCACCTACATTCCTAAGTCTCTTAAGACTCCCAAGGACAGTGAAAAGTGGGACTTAGAGCCTGGGAGATGGCTCAGTGGAATAAGTGCTTCCCTGGCAAGTGCAAGGGCCTGAGTTCAATCCCTGGTTCTGCAAAAAAAAAAAAAAAAAAAAAAAAGTGGGACTTAGGATGAAGCTGGGCCTGGAAATTGTGAGCACTCAAGAGAGAGGAGAAGCTGGTGAGAAGTGTTCCAGGACAGATGTCAGAGAGGTCAGGGGTCAGGGTATCATCCTGGGAAGCTGTGGCTTCGGATTGAGACTCAGTGATGGCCAAGCAGTCAGGGGCAGGGCAGGTAGCTCTCCTGCAGGGTGACACTTTTTTGAGCCCAACTTGTGTTCTTGAAGTTGTCCTTCAAAGCTGTTGGGTCCTAGGAGAGTCCCTACATCAGAGGCTTTCCCAGGCTAAAGCATCTAGCCAGCCTCTTGAGCTCAGTCAGAGCCCACCAGCCTTCCGTCCCTGTCCTTTCTGCTTCAGCCCTGGCTCCTCTAGCAAGTGTGGGAGTTCACCTTTTTCACTGTCCTCAGGCCATCTGTGAGGGAATCCTGCCCCTCCTCCATTTCACACTGGAGGAAACAGATCCAAAGGTTCTTCTCTCACACCTCAGAAGCTGAGTCCAAGGCCAGCACTCAATCCCTACCTCAGAGAAGCCTTGAGGTGGAGGGAGGGAGGGAAGGGAGTGTGTGACCCTGAGATGGCTCCCCAGGCTTGCTAGAGTGCCTCAGAGACCCCAGCCTTGGGTCAGTCTTTCAGGGGGCTTTTGATACCTGCCTCTCTCAGATCCATAGTGAGTCCAGGAGAGGAAAGAAGATGAAGGGAAGGAGTGTGTTCCACTGTGAGATGGGCCCTCACAGTGATCGCTCTGCGCAAGCCCTCAGCCCAGTACCAGTAGTCTCTGGCAGTTAGCATCAGCCTGGGTCTGCTTTCAAGCCTTCTGGGAAGCAGAGACAGAGTTACACTTGCATACCTGGCCTGGGTGCAAACTTCAACTGCTCCAGCTGCCCATCCCCAACAGAGGGAAGAGAAAGCAAATCAGCTTCACTGCATCTTTGCACAGGTGGGTGGCTGACTACCTGGAGCCACAGGTTCTCTCTGGTCTAAAAGAAAGCGATTGTTAACCAGAATGGCTTTTCTCTTAGAATTTAGGCAGATGGAAGGATGTTTTCTTTGTGGGAGGGACAGTGGTGGTAACTGCTGGTTCTCCCTCTGTGGTTTCCACAGGGATGTAGGTTGGGACCAGAGAATCTGGCTCACACCATCCTTGTGTTCCAAGACGTTGCTTGGCCTGGGGTGGGGCCATGGAGTGGAGGGAAGATAGGGCTCTGAGCACCCTGCCCGCAACAGCACCTGACAGGAGCAAGGATCCAGGAGAGTGGGGTGGCATTGTTGGGAAGAAAGGGGGTGAGGCGAGAAGGGCTTCAGAGCTGGAAAAGTGATTAACAGCTCGGATGAGGCTGAAGTCAGGCCTGGCAGCCCCAGGGCAGCAGGAGAGAAAAAAAGAGCTGGACTTCTGAGGTGAACAAAAGTGGCTGCCAAGCTGAGCACCAGATCACAGGGGCACAGGCAGGTCCCCAAGCCCTTGAGGTAGGACAGAGTCTGCATAAAACACTGAGGGGCCTGTGTCCTGTGTCTGGCACCTTCTGCGAGGGAGGGGGGCACATGGAGGTTCCCAACCTCCCAGGGCAGTAGATAGGCTGTTTGATCAGTGAGTGTGTAAATTGGGATTTTATGGATCGCTTAGTCACCGCTGGAGCTGGGGCCCCCAAATTCCTCTGTGCCCCAGAATGCTTAATCTAGTCCTGAGCTTCCCCTGGGAGGCAGAGGGAAGGACAGCTCTCCACAGGCCCCACCTCTCCTGCTGCACAAGCAGCTCTTCCCAAGGCCCCAGGCTTTGTCAGTTGCAGGTTGAGCGGTTCAAATGTGCTAATACACTCCCTGGGGGCTGCTGGACAGTGGGACTTACCCTTCAATGCCGTGATTGGCTGAGAGGCCCTGGGAGGGGACTTCCGGCAGCAGCTGGGAGTCTGTGTATGAGCGTTCATGTGCATGCTTACGTGCAAGTGTGCCTGTTTGAAGGGACGGGGTTGGGGGTGTCCACCCTGCTTAGTCCATTGGGCAGAGACAAAGGATCTTCATCCAGTCTGGAACCAAGATGAAATACAGAATAAGCCACGTTCCTACCTGGTCAGTCTGATTAGGGAGCCCACCTGACCTTCTTTACTACATTTTTTTTTTTTTTTTTTTTTTTTTTTTTCCGGAACTGGGGATTGAACTCAGGCCCTTGTGCTTGCCAGGGAAGCACTTATTCTATGAGCCATCTCCCCAGCCCCCTGTACTATATATTGATGCAGGAGGGTTTAGTGAATGTGTGCTGACCGAATGAGTGGTGACTGCATGAGGAACTGCACTTTTCACTCGGGTTACATCTGCTGGACCTCAGTGAGCCTCCCTCCCTTCACTGAGGTTTGCTTTAGCCTAGGCCTGCCTGGCTAGACATCAAGACTGGACATGAAGGAGTGTCCAGGCCTCGGGGGACACAGCTGTGACCCCCGGACTCTTATCACTCAAGAGTGCTTTCACTGTGGTCACATTTCTCCTTCTCTGCCGGCCCCCATCTGTCTTTGGGATTTGATGAGGATGAGGATGGTAGGCAAGGTGGGGGAGGGGTGTCAAACAGCGGATGGGGGAGGGAAGCAGAAGTGCCTGATGACAAACTACCCTGTCCTACCTTCCTTTCCTGCGCTCCAGCCAGCCCCTCCTCTCCCAGAAAGACCAGACAGGCTGGCCTAGGGGGAGGGGCTTGGCCCAGGAGGCCTCTCTTTTCCTGCTTCTAGGGAAAACTCGAATACAGTGTGGCTGTAAAACTACCTGGGGAGCCTTAGGAACACAGTCTAAATCCTGAGGAAGTCCTCCTGAGGCCTCGGAAGTTCCAGATAAAACTAGGGTGGCAGTAGGTGACATGCAGGCTTCAAAGCTGCCCTGTCCAGTCATGACTTGTAACGTTGCTATCACTGCATGTGACTAGCAAGAAGTGGGGTTACTGCTACCAAGGAACTGAATTTTAGTTTTATGAAATTTTTATGAATTTAAGTGAGAAAGCCACACATGGCTGGTGGCTACTGTGTGGACAGTACAGGATTAGAGGCTGTGGGCAGGGGCTGTAGTGAGGCCCTTGTATTGGTGCAGATACGGGGCTTGCTCCTGTGTGGGCCGGGGCTGGATTCTTCCCACCACATCATGCTCCTTCTTCAGTCTTCTGAGCTTTCGCAGATGGAGTGCTGTGTGGGTCATCCTGGTTAGGGGATTATCTGCTCCGTGGCCACAGGGAGATGAATACTCACTAGGGGAGAAAGTGTCTTTTTTTTTTTTTTTTTTTTTTAATGTATTTGATTGTTACAGGGTCTCACTATGCAGCTTGGACTCAGTGATCCTCCTGTTTTCAGCCTTCTCAGCGCTGGGATTGCAGGTGTGCACCACTGTGCTCTGGACTCTGTGGCTGGCTCAGCACATCCTGGGGGTGAGGCTGGTGCGGCTGGCTGGCATGTGGTGCTGGGGATTGAATCACAGTCCCTGTGCTTGCCTAAGCTTGCCTAAGTAGACACTTTAGTCTGCTGAGCTATCTCGCTGGCCCCCTGCCTTCTTGTTTATAGATTTAGGGGCACTTTCTGGGGGATGTCAGTCCAAAAGTCTTCCTAGAGTGGGGAAGGTGGAATGGGTTGGTACGGAGCTGAGCAGTAGCTAGGGGGTGCCTGATGGCTCTTCCTGAGAATGTAACCCTGGAGACCTGTGAGTGTGAGTGAGGGCACCTTGGCAAAGGCTAGGGTGTGGTATGTACGGGTGTTCAGTGTGCTGAGTCCCACCTCCCCTCTTACCAGCTGCTATAACTGGCAGAATCACCACCCTTCTTGGCCTCCATTTCCTCTTCTATAGAATGGGGAGAGTGAGGCCTGTGCAGCCAGGATGAAGTGAGGATAAAGCCAGATGATGACTCCGACACTAGGAGCCTGGCAGGAAGGGAAGCCTTGTTCCTCAAGGGTGCTGGGACCTGGCCTGGCCTCTCAGGATGACAACAGATGGTCACAGCTTGGCTGTGGCCCTGACCGCAGACACAGGCAGGGATTTCTGCACTGTCCCCTCCCCCTCAGCGCGTGTGTGCACACACACTGCCCAGATGGGGGCCGCTTGGCCAGCTTCGGCCAGGCTGACCTCCTGCTGTTTGGTGTTTGACATATGAGGAGGCCAGGGCAGCTCACACCCCCCCACACCGAGGAGCCAGGCTGGCGGGGAGGCCGTGCTACCTCCAGGAAGCAGGATCCCAAGGGCCCTGATCTCTTTACCATGTGCCTGAGGCTTTTGATGGGAATTCCATCGCCCCTTTTGTCCTCTCCCACAGAGGCTTAAGGAGGGGAGAACAGAGGGAGACTGCCAAAGATAGAGAAAGGAAGAAGAAAAGAAAAAGAGAAAGAAAGTCAGCTAGCCACTTGGGGGTCCCTGGGAGCTGGGATGGGTGCTTTAGGGCTCCAGCCATGTCAGGGCTGGGCAGTTTTTTGTGGAGTTTGAAGGTACAAACTCCTCCCCTGGGCAACCCCCCCATCCATTCTTGAGGTAATTGATTCCCTGGCTTCCCCTCTTGCCACCTTATTACCATCCTGTGAGATGATCTTGAGTTACTCACCTTTTTCCCTTTATTTGAACATAGAGGCAGTTTCAAGCTTTTTTGCCCATCCACCCATCCTTCCATCCATCCTATAGTCTATAAAGAATTTTCTGTGTCTAAAGCACTGTCCTAGGTACTAAGGATAAAGCAGTGAACAAAAAAGTCCATGCTCCTATGGAGTTTTCCCCTGGGTATATGGATGAGAAAGCACAAAACAGGCCAGATTTGAAGGAGCACTACCCAGAACATCAGGTTGAAGGGGACAGTGTCTGAGGGGACAGCAGAGCAGAGAACTGAAATGAGCTGTGGAAATACAGAGTGCAAGGAGGGCACATGCCCTGGGGCAGGAGGAACCTAGGGTGGGAGGAAAACCTGGGAGCCATCCTGACTGAAAGGAAACAGAGGAGCTTGGGAGAAAGATGGCGGGTGGTCCAGAGGTAATGTGAACAGATTATTAGGACCCTGTCAGCCAGTGTGAGGCTTTGACTTTTAGTCTGAGTGTGGTAGGAGCCATAGACATTTTGGGATGGAAGAATGACACTCAGACACGGGTTCTGGCTACTGTGTTGAGAACAGACATGGTAGTAATGGGGAAGTTAGAGAGGAGGCCTCTGCTACCACGCAGGTGAGAGGTGTCCTCCGAGGTGGTGAGAAATATTTTGCTTCAGACATTTTAAAACCAAGGTCAACTAGATGTGTTGCCCTGAAGTGTGTGAAAGAGAAGCTGAGGATGACACCAAGTTTTCTGCTTGTGCATCTAGAAAGGATGAAGCTACCATTCCTACTACAGGAAGACCCATAGGGCCAGGGAAACCAGAAGTTTGATTTTTGGACATGCTAATTATGCTAACTAAGTTTCGAGCGGAGGCATGAGGAAGAAAGTTGTGTGTGCCGGTGTGAAGAAAGTTGTGTGTGCCGGTGTGAAGCGTAGGGAAGAAATCAGGCTACAGAGCTATGTCTAGGAAATGGTGTACGGCACAGACCGGATGTGGGTGTGAGGGAAGGGAAAGCCATAGGAGCAAGTCCCAGGCTTCTGAGGCTTAGAAGGGAGGAAGCCAGAGAGGCTGAGGAGAAGGAGGTGAGGCCAGGAGTGTGGTGTCCTGGGGTTTCAAGAAGGACATATGAAGCTGAGGCACAGGTTGGTGGGGTGCTGGGATGCCTGTTAGGAAGAAGAGGATCAGAAATAGGAGTACAAGGGGCTGGGGAGATGGCTCAGTGGAATAAGTGTTTCCCTGGCAAGCGCAAGGACCTGAGTTCAATCCTTGGTTCCACAAAAAGAGGAAAAAAAAAAGAAGGGAATAGGAGTCCAGGGGGCTGGGGAGATAGCTCAGTGGTTTAAGTGCCTGCCTGGCAAGTGCAAGCACCTGGCAGGTTCCATCCCCGGTACTACGTGCTGTGCTGGCTGCTGAAACCAGGCATGGTGGGTTGCGTCTGAGCTGTGTAAAGAGACCCCATACCAAATAAATAAAGATTAAAATAATTTTTAAAAAGAAATAGGAGTACAACCAAAAATAAACTTTTTTTTGGTTGTTTTTTTAGGGTGTGGGGGGGTAAAGTATAAAGCAGGCGGAGGATGAAGTTGGAGGGAGATCAGGAGATTATCTCAGGCTTCCCGCAGAAGGGGAAACTCCCCTGCAGGACAGGAGAATCCAGGGAACAATGTCCTTGAGTGTTGAAGGGGGAGGGAGGCACAGGAGGAAACACACAGTTCACTCATCCTCTGCTCTTGCTGCCAAGAGGGGAGCTGGAGGAGCTTCCCCAAGAAGGTGAGGGCCAAGTGAGTGGCCAGGGCTTTCACGTGCACCTGCAGTGGTGGGATGGGTGTTAGTTGGTAAAAGGAGCATGGCCCACAGGAACAAAGGCCTTTCTGTGGATCTGAATGAGCAGGGCTGATTTTTCTAGACTGGGGGGGTCCCTTATGCCCTTATGGAGAAAGACGCTGGCCTGCACTCTGTTCTTAACAAAGGGTGGGTGAGTCCTGCGGATGTTCACCAAAGACGGCAAACCGGGAACAAATAGCTTGCTCAGAGTGCTGAGAATCATTGCAAGGAAGAGTACATGTCCTGCCCAGTCCCGCTTCTCAGCTTAGGGCACGCAGCCCCCTTCCTCCTCCTCCTCCAGCCCCTTCCTCACTCCCCCTGCACCTCCATGTTCTTCAGTTTCTGCAGGCCTGAGATGAGAAGCAGGGAGAGAGGCCATTGGAGCTCATGCTACGCTAGGTTTGTGCTCCTCATTGACATGCGTGGCTCGGCGCAGCCTGGGGAAGAGTCCCTTTCTGGGCCCAGCTGTGCCTGCAGAGGGTGGCATGACTGGGCCATGTTTTCTCTCTTGAACAGTTTTACTATCTGCAAAAAAACCTATTTGGTGGAATGTGGTGGGATAAAACGAGGTTGGCAAGTGCAAAGTGGTGAGTTTGATTCCCTGTACCCAAACCCAAACTGAAACAGAACAAAGAAAACAACCCTCCCAAACTGACAAATGAAAGTTGTATATATTTGTAGTAGACATGTACACAGTGTTGCATGACTAAATCTAACAGTTAACATACACAATACCTCACACATTTTATCGTTTATTTGTGGTGGGAACACTTGGAATGTACTCTGCAATTTTCAAGTATACAATTGCTTGTTAGTAATTACAAGTACCATGAAGTACCGTAGGTCTGCTGAACTTCCAGTGACTCTCTGTGCCTTTCCTCCTGGCTGTTTTCCTTTCCTAAAGATCATGACTGCCTTACTTTCTCCATTAGTTGACCGAGGATGTGAGCACGGGTCAGTCTGATCCCACTTTACCTCTCTCACAGCTGGCACAGAGTGGCAGGCACGCGAATGTATCATGAGGTCTAGAAACTGGAAGACAGTGCACTTGCAAAGCATGGGCTGCATCCTGTGGGCAGCAGTTTTGCAGCTTCCTCTCTGGCATCTTTTGCCCATCCCTAGACATGCATTAATCCTATCTGCACTAAGTCCCATGCCACGTCCCAAAGCTTCTGCTGGGCAATGTTCTACTGATCTGGCCGTGCCTAGGAGGTGTATAGGGTGTTCCTGTCTGATGGTTGCAGGGGCTATGGCAGGTAATCAGTCCTCCAGAGTCCTCCTGTTACCCTCCCTCTTCTCTCCTAGCTGTGGGATGGCATGAGGGACAGGACCCAGAGATTTTCCCCCCCAAGGGCACTAGCTATAAGAGACAAAAAAAGCCTGGGACAAAAGGCCTGTGGGAGCCCCTGTGAATAGATTAATGAGATCTCCATAAGGAGACCCCACAATGGGATTCTCCACTCCAGCCCTTTGTCCCGGGCTGAGATAATGGGGCCTTGCAGAGAAGGGCGGCATCACTGGCTCTGCTGAGCCACTGTCCAGCTGCCCCTCCTTGGCCCTGCCCCCATGCCCTGTATGGCCCAGGCCCCTTCCCTGTAGGTAATGAGATCCAGAATCAGAATAACAGAATCTTGTAAGATCCGGAAGGGGTCTTGGAGAGTAGGAGGGGTGTGTTGGCATTTTGCGATTGGGGTCCCTTCCAATTTCATCTGGCATAAAAATATATAATTTTTTAGAAATGTTTTTGGGGCTGTAGTGAAAAAGAGATTAAAGCCAGGTGCATTGTACACCTGTAGTCCTGACTCAGGAGCCTGTGGCATAAAGACAGGAATTTGAGGCCAACCTGGGCAACAGAGCAAGATCCTGGTTTCTTTCTTTTTTCAGGAGGGGGAGGGAAGGGTCTGCAGGGTGTTCAGGGTCTCACTACTAGATTGGACTCATAGTGATCCGCCTGTTTACAGCCTCCCAAGAGCTTGGATTACAGGCATGCACCACCACGCCCAGTCTCAATTGCTATTTCAGCACACCCTGGGGCAGGGCCCACATGGCAGGCCCAGGGATCGAAACCCTGGCCCCTGCACCTGCTTGCAGGTGCTTTAATGATCTTGTTTTTTAAATTGTCTTAAAAATTTATTTATTTATTTGTGTGTGTGTGTGTGTGTGTGTGTGTGTGTGTGGCCAGCTCAGCCCACCAGGGGCGGGGCTGGCTGGCATGTGGTGCTGGGGGATCGAACTGCGGTCCCTGTGCTTTGCTAAGCTTTTTCTAAGTAGGTGCTTTAGACCACTGAGCCATCTCACCAGCCCCAATCTTGTTTTTTTTTTAAAAGAACAAAAAGGGAAAGCTTGAGGCCTACTCATCTAAAAACTGTCTCAGTTGATAGAAGAAAGTACAGCTTAGAGAGGCTAGGTATTAGAAAATAACATGCCTGTGGGTGGAATCTGCTCTCCAAAGATGCTGGAGTTGTGGTAGGGGTAGCGTATTTATGCCTGATGTCAGACCTGATGCATAGAAAGCCCACAGGGTGGCAGGAGCACCCACAGGACATATGGGCAACAAGAGCGTGGGGTAAGTGGGCACCTGAGGGTTTGCGCCAGGTGTGAAGGCTCCTTCACCTTGTTCAGCATTCCTAGAAGTCTTCCTAAAAGCAAGAGGGGCTTTAGGAATTATTTGATTCTTCTACACATAAAATTTCTGACTTATTGATAAATGGGGGTCTCACCACATTGCCCAGGCTGGCTGTGTTTATGGGTTACCTGTAAGTTGTTTTTTGTTTTGTTTTTTTTTTTTTTTTTTGGTGGCCAGCTCAGCCTGCTCTGGAGGCAGGGCTGGTGCAGCATGTGGTACCAGGGATCAAACCGTGGTTGCTGCGCTTGCCTAAGCAGGTGCTTTAGACCACTGAGCTATTTCCATGGTTCCAAGTTGCCTGTAAGTTTGAAGGCTGTGCTGTGTGGTTAAGAGTCAGGCAGGCCTTCCCAAACTGGGCAGTTGCTGAAATGTGTTTTCTTACCACCTGGGAAGGCCATAGAACCCAAATAGAGAATTGTCACGCTAGCCCATAGGCTAAGGTGACAACTGAGTTAGGCTCAAGGACTAAGGTGGGCCATCAGGCCTTTTGGTGTTTCTAGACATAGGTAAAGGTGAAAACAAAAGCAAATAGCTTCATTTTTCCCCCTAGCTAAAATATGAAGAAAATGACCTACAGTGTAAGTCACTGAGGGTTGTAACCAGTGGTATGGGTGAGGGGACAAGGACAAGGTCCTCTCTGTGCAGGAGATGCATCATGGAGGAATGTGGGCCAACACTGGATAGACAGAGGCAGAGGACTGGGACTGGGTATCTGACGCAAGAGTTTCTGATTTGGAGCAGTTGCCAGAGTGTTCAGTGAGTGGGTGCAGATTTGGATGGAGGTCACTAAAGGCCAGGACAGGTGCTGGTGAGGAGTCTGCTCAAGTCCTTGGAGAATGAGGGCTGGAGGATATCTTGTGACAGTGTAAGGCGGAGAGGATCTGGAGGCAGGAGGAAATATCTCTGTGTTGTCTTCTGACACAGGGTCTGTCTTAGTCTCTTTACAAATGAGGGGACAAAATACAAAACACCCAACATTTGCAATTTAGGGAAGAGGGGTTTATTTTGATTCAGTTTTAGTTCTCAGTCTGCTGGTTCCAAGGCAACAACAGCATGGGAGAAGGGGACACTGGAAAAGGGGCTCAACCCTGGTAGCCAGGAAGCAGAGAGAGAGGGAGGAGCCAGAGGCAAAACACCCCTCCAAGCCACACCCCCAGCGACCCCCTCTCCAAGCAGGCTCCACCTCCTCCAGCACATTCAGCCATGAACTCAGCAAGGGATGAACCCACTGAAGAGTACAGAGCACCCACAAGCCAGTCATCTTCCACACACACAAACATTTTAGGGGATATTTCAGCTCCAAATCACAACAGGGTCACTTTTCCCTGGCTTGCCTGGTTGAGTCTGTTCACCATAAATTATTTATGTTGATTATGTTCAACATAAATCCTGTCATCAAGGACAAATCTCTTTTATCCATATTTATAACTAAGGAGCCAAACAGTTAACAGTAAACAAAACCACACACAAAACCAAAACACAGATGTTTGATGCAGTAACACAATTAGTGTAACTTTGTACGTCTGTGTAACTTCGATGTTACCTCATACAACCCTGCAACCAGGATCATTCATGATTTCTGATGTTTTGGGAAAACACCCCTTTGACACTGCTGATGCCTCTGATCTTTGAAGACCCCTCAGCAAGAGCTGGAAAGTTGCAAAGACTCCTGCCCCCATCTTGGCAGTACAGTCTCTGTACTGGTGCCACCTCTCACACCGGAATAAAGCAACCTCTAGAATTCGTTCCCTTAAAGTGGCTTGAGCCTGCTCTATGGCAGTGAGGTCGAGTAAATCATTTTATTTTTAAAGACTGTCTTGTGTCACTCATATTAGGTCACAGGAAGTAGTGAGATGAGAGGTGCTGTCAAGCCCCTGCTGTAAGGCCACATGTACAGAACCTGAGAAGGGACTTAACTATCTTCAGGCTCTTCTTTACTTTGCTTCCCACACATCTGAAGCCAAGGCTCTGGAGACCCATTTCTTGGTGCTCTCTACAGGATCACTTTATGTGGCTCGGTAGGTTGTGTGCTGCCCGGGAGCACTGCCTCTAAGGTGGCACAAGCTTCACTGAGTATTCGTGGATTATGACACTATTCCAAATTGGCAGTAGAGTGCCCTAAGCTAGCACAGCTCTGGCCTTTTCTTAAAAACAGGGTTTGTGCTGTCCTGGCTGGCCTGAAAGGATCCTCCTCCCTTAGCCTTGTGGGTGCTGAGACTACAGGTTCTCACCATTGTCTCTCACTGGCCCTGGCTTTCTGAATTTGCGCCTGCACCATTGAAAGTGTGATCTGGGATGCTTTGCTCCCGCCAGCCTGCCTGTTCAACTTCTTCCCTCAACCCCTTCAAGATCCAGTAAAAACTCCAGGAAGGTGTGACAAACTGCCTTGAGCTTCACGCCCATGCTCCTATTTTCTCACTTTCCAGGGCATACTGCCTACCTTTCTCCTCCAGCTGGCTGAACCACACTGTTCACCTGTCAGTCTAACTCCAGGCATAGCAAAACACTTAGATTTACACAATTAAAAATCTGCTGAAGGAGTCATGTAGCTCAGTGCTTGCTTAGCATATTTGAGGTCCTGGGTAGGACCTTCAGCACTGAAAAAAAAAAAAATGACTGGAGAAAGAATGAGGATATGATTCTGTTAATAACTTACCAAAAGCTTAGCTCTGAGAAATATGGACCCAGGGGGCCTGCCCATTAGCTCAGTTGTTTAAGTGCCTGCTTAAGCAAAGTAGTCAGGCTCAGGATACTGTGGCTCCCATCCCCAGATCCTCATGCCTTACCTGACCTGCCCTTAAGGCATCCTGAGCTAGCCAAAAACAAACAAACAAACCAAAACAAAAATCCTTCTGAATTTTAGGGGCTGGGGAGATAGCTCAGTTGAATAAGCGCTAGCCTGGCAAGTGCAAGGACCTGAGTTCAATCTCCGGCTCTGCAAGAAAAAAAAAAAAGGCCCATTAAGTCCTCAAAATGCTACCCTAGCATCAGCCTGACCCATGGGAGCCATGTACCTGGGCTGTGTGATTCTTTACAGCCTCTGCTTTGACTGGTGCTGGAGGGCAGCATAGGAAACAGCCTCAGAACATGTTTATAGTACATAGGTCCGAAAGATCATTTGTTTATTTCATCTCACAGAAAGGTGCTTTTGGGCTGGTGAGATGGCTGGGTGGTCTAAAGCACCTACTTAGAACAAGCTTAAGAAAGCACAGGGACCGCGGTTCAATCCCCCAGCACCACATGCCAGCCAGCCCCGCCCCCTGGTGGGCTGAGCTGGCCACACACACGCACACACAAATAAATTAAAAAAAAAAGAAAGGTGCTTTTTATTTTGCAAGGTGAGTCTGATCACAGCTTATTTCCTCAGTGGCTGAGAAGTGCAGAGACAAACTGGAGATCTACTTTCTAGGAAGTGTATGGCTGTGTACTCCTCCAGCATATGTCCTACCTAATTTCTGGTTCAAATACTTTTGTGGTGTAGTGACACCCTGGGGATGAGGCACATGGCAGCACCTGCCCAGGGCACAGCCTTTATGTGCATGAGGTGAGGCCTAGAACTCAGGTGCTCTGATTTCCTTGGGTAGCAGCCAAAAGAAATTGAGTGGCAAGACAGTAAATGCCCTTGGGTCAGCAACTGTGGTTTCCCATGGGCACCTCTGACCTCAGGCCCAAAGAAGGCCTTGGAATCTCAGGGAAAGCTGAGGGGAACAGAGCATTTAAACATTTTGAACTAGTGGGCCACTAGGCTAGGAGCCCTGGACAGGCCTCATTCAACCTTGCAGCAGCCCATAGTGGGTAAGCAGTGAACACCTGTTGCCAAATGAGCCTTGCCTGAGTTTGACTCTTCCTACTGCCTGACCCATTCGGGGTGAAAGTAAGGAACATGTGTGCTACAGAAGGCAGGCTGGAATGGCCAGGACAAAATAATCTCTGTTTGCAAGGTGAAAGGCCAACCACATTGTTTCTTTTTTCTGAGAAAAATATTCTCAGGGGCCTGTGAGACAGTTCAGTGGACTAAGTACCTGCTTAGGCAAGCACAGGGACCAGAGTTTGATCAGCATGCCACATTGACCCCACACAGTGCACTGAGATGACCACTGAGAACTGGCTTAGTGGTGCATGCCTGTAATCCCAGCACCCCATAGGAAGGCTGAAAACAGGAGGAGCACTGTGAGTCCCAGCCCTGTAGTGAGACCCTGTACCAAATGCATTAAAAAAAAGAAAAAAGAGAAAAAGAAAATATTCTCAGATAACTTCAGTCTTGGTCAGATTAAGTATTTGGTAGTGGGAGGGAAGGCACCTAGGAGAATGGGAGGGTAGGTGGTGGGAGACCAGCCCATCCAGGCAGCAATCAAGAGAGCAGTTGGTGGGTCCTCCAAGGACCTCACCAGGCACTCCTTTCCCTCCTGTCTGCAGCTCTGTCAAAGATGCACTGGACACCAGAACATGCCCAGCCACTCAACCAGTGGCCAGAGCAGCACCTGGACGTTTCCTCCACTACCCCATCACCAGCCCACAAGTTGGAGCTGCCCCCAGGGAGTCGCCAGCGCTGCCACTATGCTTGGGCACACGACGACATCTCAGCCCTCACTGCCTCCAACCTCCTCAAGCGCTATGCAGAGAAGTATTCTGGGGTCCTGGACTCACCCTACGAGCGCCCAGCCTTGGGCGGCTACGGTGACACCTCCTTCTTCAATGGCACCAAGGGGGACACGGAGCCCTGGCCAGGGCCGGAGCCACCCTACCCCTTGGCCTCACTCCACGAGGGTCTCCCAGGAACGAAGTCGGGCGGCGGGGGCGGCTCCGCGGGCCTAGGGGGCTCCCCGGTTTTAGCCGGGAACCTGCCTGAGCCCTTGTACGCCGGCAACGCGTGCGGAGGCCCGTCGGCTGCGCCCGACTACGCAGCGGGCTACGGTGGGGGCTACCTGGCGCCGGGGTACTGCGCGCAGACTGGAGCCGCGCTGCCTCCGCCGCCCCCGGCCGCGCTCCTGCAGCCTGCGCCCCCGCCGGGGTACGGCCCCTCGGCGCCGCTGTACAACTACCCAGCTGGCGGCTACGCGGCGCAGCCGGGCTACGGAGCGCTCCCGCCGCCGGCCGCGCCCCCGGCCCCCTACTTGCCCTCGGGTCTGCCCGCGCCCACGCCCCTACCCGCGCCGCCCCGGCCAGCGCCCACCTCCTACGGCTTCCAGGCGGCCACCGCGGGAGCGGAAGCCGGCGTGTCGCTGAAGCGCAAGGCGGCGGACGAGGGCGCGGAGGGCCGCTACCGCAAGTACGTCTACGAGCCCTCCAAGGCCCCCGCGGCCGACGGTGCCTCCTACCCCGCCGCGGATAACGGCGAGTGTCGCGGCAACGGGTTCCGGGCCAAGCTGCCGGGGGCCGCGGAGGAGGCGTCGAGCAAGTACGGCGGCGGCGTTCCCCTCAAGGTCTTGGGCTCCCCTGTCTACGGCTCGCAGCTCGAGCCCTTCGAAAAGCTCCCGGAGCGGGCTCCAGCCTCGGCGCCCCGTGGGAGCTTCGCCGTGCTCTCGGGGGAGCCTCCCAAAGGTGCTGACGCCGGGGCGCTGGAGCTGGTGACCAGCAAGATGGTGGACTGCGGGCCGCCGGTGCAGTGGGCAGACGTGGCAGGCCAGGGTGCGCTCAAGGCGGCGCTGGAGGAGGAGCTGGTGTGGCCCCTGCTCAGGCCGCCGGCCTACCCCGGCAGCCCGCGCCCGCCGCGGACAGTGCTCCTCTTCGGGCCGCGGGGCGCAGGCAAAGCGCTGCTCGGCCGCTGCCTGGCCACACAGCTGGGCGCCACGCTGCTGCGCCTGCGCGGTGCAAGCCTGGCCGCGCAGGGCGCCGCCGAAGGTGCCCGCCTCCTCCAGGCCGCCTTTGCGGCCGCGCGCAGCCGCCCGCCGGCCGTGGTCCTTATCTGCGAGCTGGACGCGCTGCTGCCCGCCCGGGACGACGGCGCCTGCGCACCGGGAGCCCTGCAGTCCCAGCTCCTGGCCTGCCTGGACAGCGGCTGTGGCGCGCGGGCCGACGGCGTGCTGGTGGTGGGAACCACCTCGCGGCCTGCGGCCCTGGATGAGGTGACCCGCCGGCGCTTTGCCCTCCGCTTCTACGTGGCGCTGCCAGACAGTCCGGCCCGCGGGCAGATCCTGCAGCGGGCGCTGGCCCAGCAGGGCTGTGCGCTGAGCGAGCGGGAGCTCTCGGCCCTCGTGCAGGGCACCCAGGGCTTCTCCGGGGGCGAGCTGGGGCAGCTGTGCCAGCAGGCGGCGGCCGGGGCGGGCCTCCCAGGGCTGCAACGCCCCCTCTCGTACAAAGACTTGGAGGTGGCGCTAGCCAAGGTGGGCCCTAGGGTCTCCCCCAAGGAGCTGGACTCGTTCGTGGAGTGGGACAAAATGTACGGCTCCGGACACTGATGGGGCGGGGGAGGCCGTAGGAGCTGCCTCTGCTTAGGGCAAATGTCTTGACCAAACCGGGCCGGGAGGGGTCCCGAGTGGCGCATGTCGGGTGGGGGACGGGACTACTCTGCTGGTGGATGTTTTTCATGGGAAGGAAAATGCTTCTGCTAGGCAGATTGATGCCATGCGCCGTGTACTCAGGTTTTTCCTATTTATTGTAGACAGGAAGCTCGCCATCTCCGCCCGGCGGAAGGGGCAGACCCTGCGTGGGCTAATACCCGGGCCTAAGGCGCTCCTGCTCTCCTTTTGTCTCCTCACCCTCTCAATGGCACCTACACCTCCCCCACTCCCACCTCTCTGCATTTGCTTGGTCTTTCCAGTTGCTTTGTCATTGACCTCCCCCACCACGCTGTCCTCCTTTTCTGCTCCTCCTTCCTGTTCCCACCTCTCCATGTATCACACTCTGTGCTTCTTTCTGTCCGGTGTGTTTAGGCATCCCTGTGCCTCTTGGTCCCTGTGCTTTAATGCCCCTCCCTACCTTCTGTCCCTCATTCATGTTGCAGTGTCCTTTTGCAGGAGATCTGGAGGCTCAGGGCTGAGGAGGAAGGGAGTGGGGAACCCCTTTCCCACTTCCTTATCCCTTACCCAGCTGAAAATTTGGGTCTGGGGAAAGAGAACAAGCCAAAACAAACCAAAAACAAAAAAACAAAACAAAAAACCCCAAAGAGTTTTGGGGCCTTGTTTTTGAGGGGAAGTCCCAGAGATGTAGCTTAATATTTAGGCCTTTTATTTTTGTAAGATGTGTAGAATTTGCTGTTTTTATTTTTCTTTTGACAACTCAGGAAGAAACTGACCTCAGAAAGAATGTTGGACTTCAGCTGCTCTCCTTTGTGTCCCCATCCCCTACCCGGGGGAGCAAATTCTCCCAGAAGAGTCAGACTTGTGGGGAGGGCAGAGGAAGACCCAGCTCCTCACTCAGTCCTGGGGTGTTTCTGGGACAGAAGCAGAATGTATTTCTACGGGCTTCCTTCTCCCCAGGTACCAGCTTGAAGGCAGGGGTGCTCTGGAGGGGGTGTGGGATTTGAAGCAGGCAGATCTTGCTACCTTCCTGCTGTTCTTCCCTGTGCACCCCAGGCTTCAGTTTCAGCTTTTCTGTGAAAGGTTTTTCAGAGTTGGGGTTTTCTTGCTCATTTCCTGTTCTAGCAAAAGTGCCCAATAGGAAGGAGACACAGGCACAAAGTCCCCAGGGAGGTCATTCCATCTGTCCCCTGCCTTGCAGAGGTCCCCAGTTTAGGCTGAGAGCATCATTGTTTTAGGAGGGAAGAAGGTCTGGCCTCCAGCATGAGTCAACACAGAATTGACTCCTACCCTCCAGCTGCCCTCTGTGCTGGGGCCTCTGAGGAGGGGTGAGTGTCACTCATTGGGACTGACTGGCTGGGGACACCTGTCCTGTGGTGGGTAGGGCAGGGTGTTTTTCCCTCACATGGCATTGGGGTTAGTGTATGTAGGGGAGTTCCAGCCAGCTTGAAGCCCTGCTCTTTGGGAAACATATTCCATATTCCTCTCCTTCCCACTAGTTTTCCTTGATGGGGCTTCACCCTTTCACAAATCTCACAACTCTTAAGTTCTGGTCCAAAGGGGGAAATGCCGTCCCATCTCTGTTTCTGTCCCCTCCTAACTTCCCTGCCTGCCCCTATAGCTCCTACAGTCTTAGCACTGCTCTTCTGATGGGTGTGTGTGGAGAGGTTTCCACAGGGCATTTCAGGCGCCAGGATGCAGAGGGCTAGTGCTGGCCTAAGTGCTAAACAAGAAAGCTGCTGTATCTCCCCCTCTTCACCCTTAGCCTCCTTGGCTGACAGATTGTAGGGCTTGGTGCCTCAAAGCAGTAGCCCCAGGATTTGCCCAAAATCCCCCAGAGGGGCAGGCAGTGAAGGGGTTCTCTCTCAGGTGTGTGGGTGGGTGGGGTGGAGGGTGGCAGGGAACAGGGGTTGGGATCCCAGCTTGTCCTTCAAAGGCAGGCAGCCCTGGGTGTGGGCAGGAACTCTTAGGGCCCCCACTGCTTTCCTCCTGTTCCTCAGGCTTGGGAAGGTTTGCACAAGAAGATAGCCTCCAGTCTACTGTCACCTACCTCAGGGGCACAGGGTGGGAAGGGGAGGGCGGGTCCAGCACTGGTGTCGCTGTGGGGGGCATACCAAAGAATCCAGGGGCATGGTGTTGGGGAGGGCAAGCTGGCTGTCTGCTTCCTCTACCCAGATTGGGGTTGGGCTCCTCTCCTCCAGCTGTAACCATTTCTACCTCATTTTGCTGTGTGTTGTACATGGATGTATTTATCTCCTGTCTGACGATGCTCTGCAGTTGTGGTCTGTCTACCTCAGAAGAGACTGTATTTTAAAAGAAAGTATTACACAGTATTAAAGTGATAACATGTGGTTTCCAGAGGATTTCTTGGGGCAGTGGGATGTGGGGAACCATCTAGTTGGGCACTCAAGCCTCTGCCAGAGCCCTGGATATGGCACAGTGGATGTTTCTATTCCTTCAGCAAAGTGTGATCCTGGGACTCATTTGCACAGTGAGTACTCCCAGATGCTGGATACAGAGGCTACAGGATTGAAAGCCCCTGTGTTGTGGGCTCCTCTGGCTTCCCGGAGGCTCAGGGCTGGGGCTGCCTCATTGTAGCATGAGCCCCACAACTCAGGGGCATTGAAGGGTTCACATGCTGTAAGTGAACAAACAAATGAACTCATGGAGGGAAGGGAGGGCTAGAGGAGAGTCACTCAAGCTGGACAGCAGTCCTGCTAGAATAAAGGTAGGGATGCAACCCTAGGTTTTCTGGGGAGGGAAAGTGAGCAGAAGGCAGGGTATGGAGACAACTCAGTTCCAGTATTTCAGGTCACATGAGACTGTCCACCTTCCCTTATCACTGTCCTTATGACTTTAAATAATATTGTAAACTGGGGAACATAAGAAAAACCCAGTAACTAGAAATGCTTGCTGGAAAAACTCCAAGCTTTTGAGTGGCTTGGGCCCACACTTTCCTGAGGCTGTCCAATGCTCTAAACAAAACTGCAAAACTGCACAAAAGCTCCAGGGAAGCAGTGTGCCCAGGCTTCCTGCCTAGGGCCCCCAACCCTCCTGGTCTATGTAGGTGCACATCTCTTCCCCAAGCTTACCTGGTACCTACTATGTGTGGACATTGTGGGTGACACTGAGAACAAGGAAATGGCCAGACACAGCCACTGTTCTTGAGAGCCGCAAACCAAATGGGAAAAGCTTAAAGACAGATTATTTTAGAAGACAACCTGATAAGGGTGCTAGGGTCAGGGAAAACCATATCAATCTTAATATTCACTAATCTGATAAAATTATCTGGTACATAGAGGACACTAAAAAGTGTTGAATAAACCCTGTAGTTCTCAGGTCAGTGTCCCAATGGAAGATGTGCAGGTTATCTGAAGAATGCCCAGAAAAGATTTCAGACACATGGCGGTATGTCAGGGACCACCTCCTACAAAGTAGGAGGAGGTATAGGTTGGACAGGTATGGAGACTAGGACACCAGCAATATTGGCTACAAGAGCATAAATTGGGTGCAGGAGAGTATGTGGGGCAGGGTAAGGTTTGACAAGTCATCCCGGACCTCACAGATTTCCTGTTAAGAGCCGGGGCTCTACAATGAAGAGTGTATGTGTAGGTGGGCAATGATGGAGGAGGTGGCCTTAGGATGGATTTGCATGTTGAGAATTCACACGTTGATTTCACAAATCTTTACTTCACACCTTTTAAGACACTAGTCTGAAAAAAAAAAAAAAAAAAAAAAGACACTAGTCTGGGAGGACAGTGGACCTCACAGTCTAGCCGAGTAGACTGAAAGGTGGAGTTGCTGGTGTGGTGGTGCTTGCCTGTAATTTCAGTGCTCTGGGAGGGTGAGGCAGGATAGCTGTGAGTCGGAGGCCAACCTGGACTATATAGTGAGACTATAATGTTATATGTTGTCTCAAAACAACATAACAAGACAAAACAAAAGCAGTTGCAGTAAAGAGTGTGGTATGTTGGGGAGGGTTTCCTACAAGTCATCAGGCAGCAGGAGTGCAGGCCCAGAACAGAGAGAGCCACAGTCAGGACTTTGGGGAGATGAAAGAGCTAAGTGGGGCCTCAGTGTGTGTGGAGATGGGGACTGGAGGAGGTGCTCACCTCACTCAAAGGAGACAGCATGAAATTTTGGGCAAGGGCAGGTGTGAGACTGGGAAAGGGCAAGCCACCCTCAAACAAGAGAATTTAGAACTAAAGTGAATATTGGTACAGTGGGAGCAGGGTGTCTAGAGCTTCTAGAGGAGGTTTCCTGTAGAGGTTTTCTAAATTTGAGGAATTAATGGGACTAATAGGTAGCCTCTACTAGGCGCTTCAAAATAAGGGCCCAGGGGCCCGGGAGATAGAGGTCCTGAGTTCAAGGGCCTAGAATTCCAGCAAATCCTTGGGTCCCTCCTCCACCAAACAGTCCCAGGGGCCTGGGACCTCTCTCCATGCCCCCGGCTCTGGGTTGCCGTCCTCGTGCAGGTTGGAGTCCCCTCCCGTACTAGGGTTCCCGAACGTTCCCAGCCCCTCCCCCCACAATAGAGTCGCGGCGATGGTGGCCCAGGTTCTCCTCCTGGCGCTCTGCGGCTGGGCCCTGGGGCTGGCGGGGGCGCTGGACGCCATGGGCCCTCACGCGGCGCTCCGCCTGGCAGAGCTGCTGACCCCGGAGGAGTGCGGCCATTTCCGGTCGCTGCTGGAGGCGCCGGAGCCCGACGTGGAGGCGGAACTGGCCCGGCTCTCTGAGGATCGGCTGGCGCGGCCCAAGCAGCTAACGCCCAGGTCGAAGCCGCTGGAGCAGGGGCGGCGGCGGCGGCGGCGGGAGGCTGCAGTAGATCCCGCGGAGGACCCGACGGGGGACCATTCGGCCGAGCCCGGAGAGGTTTCTGACGGCTGTCGGGAGGCGCTGGCGTCCTGGCTGGCTGCCGAGGCCACGTCCATGTCCTGGGACCGCTTGGCCCGGGCCCTGAGGCGCAGCGGCCGCCCGGACGTCGCCCGGGAGCTGGGCAAGAACCTGCACCAGCAGGCGGCGCTGCAGCTGCGCAAGTTCGGG
>NW_004524669.1:4030964-4046610 GCF_000260255.1 Octodon degus | reverse complement strand
GCACGCCTGCCTGGGACCTGCTGGGGCTGGATCTGGTGCTGGAGCGCCTGCCTCAGCCCCCGTACGAGCGGAGCCCCGCGGGCTGGGCCGGGCCGCTGGCGCTCGGCCTGCTCACTGGCTTCGTGGGGGCTCTGGGCACGGGGACGCTGTTCCTGTTGTTCACCGTGTGGATCACGGGCGGCGACGGCGACCCGGCGGCCCCGGCCCACGTGCCAACCCCGCATGCCCCGGACTCGGACCCACTGCGGGCTGAGAAGCTGAGCCGCTTCTCACGAGGGCTACCTGCTACGGAGAAACGGAACTGCTGGAGCGCTGCCCTGGACGGATCATAAAAGTTGTGAGATGCATGGTTGTTGGTTGTCACTTCGTGGAAATGCCAGGCAGAGCCCGTGAGCTGTGCTGGCTCAGGTGGGGTGCTGGCGTGGTCTCCCAGGATGGGGTCTACTTTCAGCTTTAGTTCCCGCTTACTGAGTAGTTGTTCTTCCACTAAGTGCCACCACTTTCTGAGCATGAACTGTGTGTCTGGCCGTGCTAAGCAATTAACATTATTTCATATACTACTCTTCAAAGCCAGAGAAGGGCCGGCTGTGGTAGCGCACACCTGTAACCCCAGCATTCAGCAGGCTGGGGCAGGAGGGTTGCTGTGAGTTTGATATTTTTTGTGGAACTGGGGATTGAACTCAGCCCCTTGTGCTTGCCAGGCAAGCGCTTATCCTACTGAGCTATCTCCCTGGCCCTGCTGTGAGTTTGAGACCAGCCGGGAATACAAAGTGAGTTCAAGGCCAGGCTGAACCAATAGTGAGACCTTGTCTCAAAAACTAAACCAAAAATCTCCCAAACCAAACAAAAGACAAAACAACCCAAGAAGGCAGGTTTTATCTCCAGTACACATCAGGAAGCTGCTCACAGCTCCTTGGTGACGTAGGCGGGTTTTTGAACCCAGAGCCATCCGTCCTAAATGTTTTGAGCCCCAGAGGAATGCAGCCTACACAGGCAGGAAGCTTGAGACCTAATGGGGGCCACAGCGGTATGTGGACCTTGCTGGGCCTGCTCCAGGGCTCTTTGGGAGTGTGTAGGACAGCGCAGGTAGAGGGGTCCACTTGCTGGGGCGCCTGCCTCTACAGCCTTCTCTGCCCACCAGAGTATGGCCGGCTGGGTGGCCGCAATAGACTGCCCTGCTGTGGGCCCTGGGCTTGGGGTGAGAGCCATGACAGAATGACAGGCCAATCCAAGAGGAGAGTTGAAAACAAGATTGACGTAACCCTTTATTGCAAATTCTAAAGTAAAAAGATGTACAGTACAAAGTAAAATTGAAATTTCAGACTATAAACTTCCAATCCACGTATACATTCTCATTTCTCAAGCACTTCTGCCATTTCTGCATAAACAACAGGGAACAAGTCGAGGGGGTGAGGGAAGGAAGTACAGCGAGGAGGAAGAAATTAAGTTTCTAGAATCATCACAAACCCCAGAAGCAAGTGAAAGGAAAGACATTTTCTCGACCTGCTGTCCTGGTGATGAGAAGCGGGGGGTGGTTGGAGCAGTGCAGTTAAAAATGGCTCTCAGAATAGCAGCATTTATGGTACCATTTCATCTTCCCTAAGTCCAAATAATACTTTGCCCTTCCCTAACGCCTTTGCCTCTGTATCTCAAAACACTTTACAAAACATTTAGTTAAAGCCTCACAACACCCCTGTGAGGTAGGTCAGTATTATTATCCCCATTTTACAGATGGGGAAACTGAGGCACAGAGAGGTTAAGTGACTTGCCCAAGGCCACACAGCGAGCCAGTGGTCAAGCAAGGGATAGAACACAGGAGTTCTGCCCTTTTTCTGGAACCACTGGACCACACTCCCCTTTACCTATGTACATTCTTCACACACACACACATGTGCACACCCGCCCACCCCACCCCATTTAGCCTCTATGTACAGCAAATAGCAGTGGGGGGCAGGAACTGGGGTGCCTCAGGAGCACTTTAATAAAGGAAGTCTTGGTAATCTTGAAAGGGACTCCAAGAGTGCACAGAGCTGAGCCACAGCACAGACTGGGTGCTCAACCTGGTGTGCAAAACCTGGGCCTTTCCGACCCAGACTTCCTCTTCTCTCCTGATGTCCCCCTGGCTGATTAGTTGCAGCTGATTTTTTAGGGGGTGGAGGTTACCTGAAAATGAATGAAGCTTTTTGCAAAACTTTGGGCAACATCTGAGAAAAGAAAGAGGCATCATTGTAGAAGATGCCCAGGACTCAAGTTACAGCATCACACGCCATGGCGGTCTCACCTCCCACACACACCTGGAGGCTGGGGCTAAGGAACCACGGACGTGGGAACTGACCTACCAGCCATCTCTCCCCAGAGTGGACCCCTGGAGTGGTGTACAATGGGCACTTCAGATTCTCCTGGGCGTGTTCCTGGCCAGGAGATGTGGCCTAGAGGGGGACGTCCCCCCTTGCGCAGATGTGAGGGGACTGTCCTAGTCTGCTGGCTTGAGGAGTGATGGAGGGCAGGGCCCAACGCCAGCCAGCAGAGCACAGGCTGGTGGGCGTCATGCATGACCTAGCTCGGGACATGGGGGTGCATTCCCCCAACACAGATGAAGAAGGCAGAAGTAAGGCCAGTCCAGCTGGGTTGGCTGAGGTCATCTCTGGGGGCTCTGCCAGGTGGGTGAGGTGAGAAGGGGCTTCCTGGGTTTCTAAGCACCGGCGGAGTGGGGAGTGCCACATGCAATGGTCGGGTGGGGATCTGGGGAGCTTAGGACCTGGCTCTTCTCTCAGTCTCAGCTTAGCCAGTACTGCAAGCCACCTTCCAGTTTCTCTCTTCTCAGTTCTTGTCTTTTCCCCAATGCACTAAAGTCCCAGTTCCCAGGCCCCTCCCAGGACTCAAGAATTGGGACAGCCAAGCAACAAACACACACCAAGACAGGCTTCCCTTGTACAGTAAAAAGGGTCATTTTTATTTTGTTTCCTTTTGGCTTATAGTAGTGATGTACTTTTTTTTTAAATCATGTCTCATTTAGGGCAGCGTTGGCCTCCATGCATTCACTAATATACTATTGGTCTTTTACAGTTTACATTGGTTGTGGTGAAAAAGAGGAGAACCCATCTGGGCACTGCTGCTCCAGGGGTTGTGACTGGGAATTCGTTTCTCGGCTCATCAGTGTCTGATACCCAGAGTGGCCTGTTTCGGGAGGAGTGAGAGGAGGGAGGCTGACTTGGGAAGTTTCTCCTGCTCTCACCCTCTGCTTTAAATTACCGACTCTCTTCCCTGGAGCAATAATGAGGTTTAGGAAACAAGAGGGGGAAAAGTGTTTTCACACAAACCAGCAACCATGTCAGCTGCTGCTCAGTGGCTTTGGCTCTGCATTTTAAATTAACAGCATCACACATGACTTTTTGCTTTTTGTCCTTTTTTAAAGGTGGATTGTGGAGTATAAATACTGCACCAAGGACCGGCTACAAAAAAATAAATATTTATATTATATTTATATATCTATATATATATATATGTGCAGTGATACTGTGGCTGCTGCTGCTTTTTGATTGGCTTCATTAATATTTGGCAAAGCGTTGCCACTTAACCCATTCAGTGAGGACGCGCAAGGACGCCATCGCTGAGCCTGTCAGTTCAATGCCTGTTAACTGCGGGTGTAAACTGCTGGTGATGGTGTCATTTACTACCAAAGAAGTGTGGAGCAGGATGGCGAGTGAGAGAGTGAGGGAGTGACTGAGTGGAGAGGTAGTGGGTGGGTGGAAGAGGTAGGAAAAGTTAAAAAAAAAAAAAAAAGTGGAACTTCAGAGTGGAGGAGGCTTCTGTCCTAGGAAGCTGTCTCATGGGTGCCATCTACCGAGGCCCATGTGTTACTGAGGAGACAGCCTGCTGGGCTGGGATCAGGAGCTGGGGGAGGAAAACGGTCAGATCTCAGAAAAATCTAAACATTGATAGACGCTAGTAGCTTAATGACATCACTAGCATGAGCGCTTGGTGTACCTAGCAGAATCGTATAGCTCTGTTGCCCATTTCAAGACCTATGAACAATTATTTAGCCAAATCTTGCATAGAAGTGGTTAGAATTTATTGCACATTGGAAAAAAAATATATATTTTTTGTTGTTTTGGAAAAGACCATTAGCAATAAAAAATTTTTTGTCTGTCTGTCTGGTTTGGGGATGTACATTGGCTGACAGCATCTAAGTTGTAAGAAGAAAGAAAAGTATAAAAAATAAAAATAAACATGACAATGGCATAAGCCAGAAGCCATTTCCTATTTAATAAGTTAATAATTTGTATTTACAAAAGGCATGCCAATAAAATAAAATTATATATTACAGTATTTATAATTCTCTTAAAAAGAATAACCACACGTCAGCTTCTGTTTTGTGCTGTTTACAATGCCACCTGTACATGGTACTATACATTCATCCTAGCAGTTAGCAGGGGCACTGAAATGCCTTCCCAGCCTGGCATCAGGTGTAGTACAAAACCCTACGGATGGTGCCGCAGAAGCAGGCTTGAGAGAACTGGACAGAGTTTCTAATGGTCCAGCAAGATAGAAAGCTCTGCTTACTGAGCTGCGGTGGTTTGTTCTATGCAAAACTAGTCAAGTGGACTGTAAAGTTACATCCAAAGTGCTTCTACTGCAAGGCAGATTGGTGTGTCTGGTAACGGGTTGGTTTCTTTTCCCCCTCTGTGATATGGTTCAGGAAGAATTTATTTTGATTTGGTTCACCAGTCTTTCTTCACTCTTCAAGTAGACTTCCTGAAACATCTAACTGCAGAGTCTTGGCTTCGAAACCTTGTCATCAAATGATATATCCCTGCACTAAGAACTGTCTTCCATAAGCAGGAGATGGAATGAGAGATAAGACACTCCCCCAGAAGCCACCCTCCAATGACAAGGGGCAGGTCAGTATGCAGACAGCAAAACTGGCTGAAAGGGGATGTGCTGGGGGAAGCTGGAACATCCTGAAGAATTAAGTCACTTTCTCAGAAAAACCAGTGCAGTAAAGAAACCAAGTGGGCTTGGTTCAGAGGCGGCTCCATCTCTACCTCAGATCCCACCAGTGAGTATTATTCAAATAATAAATGAAAGGAACTACAGCCATATCCAATGCTGCTACCTCCACCAGCCCTGCAGGGTGGGAAGGGAAGCCCTGCTTGGTGAAGAAATGTTATGGCGGTAAGAGGAACCATGCAGAAAAGAGGCAGCAGTTCAGAATATCTGAACCCCTCTTTACAGAGACGCAAGCCTGGAGAAAGCCACAATTCAGGACATGACACTAAATGAAGTGAGCACCCCATAGCCCCCGATGAAAGGTCATTTAGGTTCCCCAAAGTACCCCCTAGAGATAAACATGCTACTCTAAATAGCACTTTTATCTCTACCCCGAATAAGTGTCAGTTCTCCAGTATGAAGGCTAAACAATCATCATAAATATTGCAAGATACAATGAACTTTTTTTAGCCCTAGGATTTGGTTTTACAGTGACATTAATAGTACAAGCCATTTGGGATCAAAGTCTCCCCATGTACTAGACACAGAGCAGCATTAAATAGTTCATCTTGCAAAATGTGCAACAATGGCTGTATGTTAGAGATGTCTGTTAAACATAGACACACAACGGATCCATCTGCTTGTTGGATTGGGTTTGTTTTTTGTTGGTGGTGGTCAATTGATTAGTTATGTTTCCCTACCCAGAAGGTGTATGAAAGACTTCTAAGACTTATAAAGAATTGCAGCCAGTATGGAACTCTTACCATTTTCTCCAAATACAGTGAACGGTGCAGGGCTGGGTCCTGTCCAAAGGCTGACCCAATGCAGGGGACAGGATTAGTAGTGTCCTGTGGTGTATGGATCTCATGCATGACTTCTGATCACGGCATGCCATCATGCAAATCATTTCTACGCATTGAACGAGCACAATGTTTGGAATTGGCCTGAGCAAGTCCTCCTCAGCCTGAAAAACCTGATTGTTTTCCCCCACCCATCTCCAAACCACGTGAAGCCCATGTGGAGAAGATGCGATTTATGTCAAAGTAACTGACCATTAAATGACATGGGCTAAATGTGAGTGTGTGTGTTTTCATTTTTTGCTGCTTAGCTTAACTAATGTAAGAATGCAAATATAGTTTGCATGAACAAACAAACTTTTAAAGTGATGCTTTCTGCTTCTGAGAATCAACAAAATGAAAAAATAAAATCCATTTGGCTGCAACGGAAATATGCTGGTCCCGGCAGCCTCTCCTCTGTTTTTGTATCCTGTTAGTTTTGTTCTAAATTGCATTGACTGAATGTGGAACATGCAGTAACCACCTGCCCAAGCAATAGAAAATCTGTGAGTCCAGGGAGCAGGGTCCTTTGCCCTTGGCAGGTCACTGCTCAAGATGCAACCATGTCACATGATAAGCAGACTACGTTTGGTATAGATCTTCAGGTTACAGTGTCTCCACAGCTGTTCTGCATTGATAATATTCAGGAAGTTTGTAAACAATCTTTCACTTGCAAGTTTGAAACCAGTAACTATTTCCTTGTTGCTCTCTAACACTTGGATTCTCTGACCTCTTTTTGTCTTTTGGCTCTTTCCCTTCTTCCTTCCTCTGCCCGCTGCTGTTTCTCCTTGTCAGGTTTAGTTACACTGTCATAGGATGGGAGGGAGGCTGTTGATGGGGTGCTCTCCCTTTTCTCTCGGTGGGTGCCTCCATTCTCTAGCTTATTGGAAGTCATCTTTTTGCAGATGAAGCCTCGCCTTGCCAAGTGTCCCCGGTAGGCGCGCTGCAGCACCACTGCAGACACCTCCTCCTGCTTTCGTCGCAGTGTGGTTGTGATTGGCTCGTAAGACACTTTGGAAGGATTGGAAGCCACGAATCGCTCCTCCATCTGCTGTCGCAGGATGTCCAACTCTCCGCTGTCTCCCAAGACACGCTTGGTGAAGGCAAAAAGGATGTCCAAGCAGTGGATGCGATCCCCACTCACCATTGGCAGATCCATGGCGATGAGCTCAATGGTGTTGGGCTTGGGCACTCGGAGAGGATGCTCCAAGGCATCTGCGAAGTCTGCCAGCTTACAGTACTCGATGAACTGGGTGGCATCCGGGTCAAACTTCTCCCAGATCTCATAGAAGGTCTCAAAGTCATCCTCACTCAGAGGGTCTGCACTTTCTTCTGTGGCTACACTGAAGTTCTCCAAGATGATGGCAATGTACATGTTCACCACGATCAGGAAGGAGATGATGATGTAGCTTACAAAGAAGAAGATTCCCACGGAGGGGTTCCCACAGTCTCCCTTAAAGCCACTCCCTGGGTGTTCCTTATCCAGGCTGCAGTCAGGTGGGCGGTTAAGGATGGGTAGCAGCAGGCCATCCCAACCAGCTGAGGTTGTGATCTGAAACAGGCAGATCATGCTGTTGCCAAATGTCTCAAAGTTGAACATGTCATCAATGCCAGCCTCGTGCTTCACGTATGCAAAATTGGACATCCCAAAGATGGAGAAGATGAACATGACCAGGAAGAGCAGAAGGCCAATGTTGAACAGGGCAGGCAAGGACATCATTAAGGCAAAGAGCAGGGTACGAATCCCTTTGGCACCTTTGATTAGACGCAAGATGCGTCCAATACGGGCCAATCGGATGACTCGGAATAGGGTTGGGGAAACAAAGTATTTCTCAATGATATCAGCCAGAAACATTCCTAAGACAGGAACAAAATAAGTTATGTTACTGAGGCTGGAGACGCTCTTTCTCTTCTTCCACCTGGCACCGCAGCACTTGAGTTCAATGGGCTTTGTAGCATAAGTGCCTTACTACTCAACCTGAACTCTCCTAATAAAAATTAATATATTTCACATATTTGGAAAAGAAAATGATACAGATACCTAAGTAAATAACACAGGTTTAACAGAGGGTAGCATTTCACCCAATTTTCCGCTTTTCTTTTTATCCCCCAAAACATCCATAACCCTCAAGGATGCATCATTTTAGTGTGTCTTACAATGTACAGCACTCTGCTATGTTTAAATTATATCTCTTTAGATTTAGATCTCTAACTTACTTTCATTTGTGAGACTGATCTCTTATGTTAAAGTAATTTTAGGTTATTCATTTTAAAAATCTAATGGTATTCTTTTTTGGTATTTTCTTTTATGAACAGATTCTCATTTATGTGTTTTCCTATTCAAAGACTACTTTTATTGCTACCAACTGCTCTCCACAATGCCATAAAATTTACATCTCCACAGTGAGTGAGAGGTCCCTGTTCGGCCCCATGAATACACGATCCTCTGATTTTCATGTCAGCTGCTTCGCTAATGCCACCAACTCTCAAAATATTTTTGCTTGGGTCTAAAAAAAAAAAATCTTTGTTTTTTCACCTCTCTATATTTCTATTCTGTTAAACTAGACTGGAAAACTAATGGCTTCATTCTGGAGTGGTTTTCAGTTTAGAGTTTCTAGATTTTGAGATGAAAGCCATAAACTAGAAGCTACTTTTAGCTGGTAAAAATGCCACAGAATTAGTAAGGCATGAAAGCAGAGGGAGTAAATGTGCACATCTATTGACCCATAAGTCCACCTCAACAGAATCCTCTGTCATTAGAACTGGAGAGCAACAGGGCAGCCTCATGAAGGGTCCACAGAAGGAAGAAATGACGTTTAGTTTAATGAAGGAAGTGTCTCTTAACCCTAAGAATTCATAAACACTGAAACAGCAGTAGAAGGATATAGACTCTCTTATTTAAAGGTTTTAGGTGGGGTTGGAGAGATGACTCAGTGGTCTAAAGCACCTACTTGAAACAAGCTTGGCAAAGCACAGGGACCTTGGTTCAATCCCCCAGCACCACATGCCAGCCAGACCCGCCCCCTGGTGGGCTGAGCTGGTCACACACAATAAATAAATGTAATAAATAAAAATAAATAAATATTTAAAAAAAAATAAAGGTTTTAGGCAAGGAACAAATTTAACTTTCAGGAATGGACAGGGACAGAGAGTTCAGAGAATAGTCAGTTAACCTCTCAGGAGCTGAGATTCCATGGGGTGTTTGTGCTTTCTAAAAACGTCTGTCTCAGCCAGGACCCAAGATGATTTATCAACTTACTCTTTATTTCTCAACTAACTGAAAACTAGGACAATATGAAGTCAGGTAATATAAGTGTACTGTAGGTAATACTTGCATCCCATATATAATATAAATCTTCAGAAAAATGATACTTGAAAGTTTTGAAGGATGAAGGTGTGCATGCTACCAAAGGAAATAAGAAAGAAATAGGGCAGGCAATAATCCAGGCAGGGGATCATCATTTAAGGGGATGGAGGATATTTTACTCTAACTCCTGTTTTTTTTTTTCCTTTCAATAGAGTCTTACAAGTTATCCAGGCTGGTCTTGAACTCATGGTCCTCCCATATTAGCCTCTAGAGTACCTGGGATTATAGGTGCACTACTGTACCAGGCCCCTAATTCCTCTTTTTTTCTTTTTTATCACAGAGTAACATTTCTTTTTATTTTATTTTTTATTTTTAATAGATTGCAGATTGAAAATAAATTATTTACAAACATAAATGAATATAACAATAAAAACTGTCCAAAATAACCTAATTCCTCTTTTTTTTTTTTTTAATTTTATTCGTGTGTGTGTGTGTGTGTGTGTGTGTGGCCAGCTCAGCCCACCAGGGGGTGGTGCTGGCTGGCATGTGGTGCTGGCTGGCATGTGGTGCTGGGGGATTGAACCGTGGTCCCTGTGCTTTTAGTTTGTTCTAAGTAGGTGCTTTAGACCACTGAGCCATTTCACCAGCCCCCCTAATTTCTCTTAACTAAAGAGATAATTTCTATACCTTAACATTTGATAAAAATCCCAATCCTTAAAAGCATCACTACTCTCCCTCTTTATTCATTTTATTTTATTTTTGCGGAACCAGGGATTGAACTCAGATCCTTGCATTTGCCAGTCAACCGCTTATCCTACTGAGCCATCTCCCCAGCCCCTCTCCCTCTTTATTCTAAAGGACGATTTAAGCCTGGGAGCTTGATCTGTCGGGGGATTTTCTATTCCACTCAACAATGGGTGGACAGAAATATTCCAGAACAGTGGGTGAGAGCATCACTGTTTGAAGTGTGTTTGTGGGAAGACACTGTGGACTGCAGGTCAAGGGACAAACTTGGACCCCAACCTTCTCTCATGGTTGCCTGCCACATGTCTTGAGAGCTTCTTTGAGTCTGAGTTCCTCATGACACTTAGAGGCTTATTGTGAAGATTATGTGGATTAATACACTGAAAGTGCTTAGCGGGCTGGGGATCTGGCTCAGCAGAATACTTGCCTGGCAAGCTGGAAGCCCTGGGTTTGGTTCTTGGCACCACAAACAATGAAAAATAAACCTCACCTAAAAAACAATTTCAACCAAAACAAAACAACCCCAAAAACAAAGGTAATGGAAAGCGCTTAGAACAATGACCAGCCTGCAATATATTCCATTAAAATGTGCGTTACCATTATACTTCAACAGAGGGTGGAGTGGCCTAATCAGGGTAGGATTATATAGCACTTCCAGGACATCAGTAGGCCGAAGGAGACTGTGACTCTCCAAAGGGAAATTTCACATAGAGTTACTTGAAGTCATTTCATTATGGGATTAATGTTCCATACATTAAAACATTTCCAGACACACTGCTTTGGAGGACAGAACTAGAGGGTGACACAGGCTAATGAGAGACCAGCTGGTAGCCACAGCGACCTCCTTGAGCAATACAGTATGGCCACCAGCGCTCCGAGGTGGCTTTCTGTGGTTTTGGGTGCTCCCTCTGCTAGTACTGTGTAAGTCAGCTGAACCGACCTCGCACCAACACAGAGTTTCACCCCATCGTCAGGGCAGCACCTCTGCCTGCCTGCCTGGACATCACCCCTTCTGTGCTTCTAGGGCAAAGCAAAAACTTGGACTCTCAGGGCCGGCCAGACAGCTCAGCAGACGAAAAAGCCTGCTTAGGCAGAGCACAGGAGCCAGGGTTTGATCCCCAGTGGGCCATGCCAGCCCCGCTCCTGGGGCGCGCTGAGACATGATTGAGACTGGGCATGGTAGCGCGCGTGCCTGTGATCCCAGCACTGGGGAGGCTGAAAAACAGGAGGATCATTACAAGTCCAATCTAGTGAGACCCTGTCGACCCTGCAGACCCTGTACCAAACACATTAAAAAAAAAAAAGAGAATAAAAACATGGACTCTGGGATCAACTCGAGTTCTGCCTTTGCCCCTTCCCCGTTGAGTGACCTTAGACATCTATAACGTGCCTCCTGGAGTATCACAGGGATCCACTGAGATAGTGCAGCTTTCCAGCTGTATCTGGTCCACAAGGACACCTCAGGAATGAGCACTGCTGGCTGCAGCCCCATGACCACAAGTGGCACTGGAAATTTCCTAGATGACTGTTACCTGAACAATTTCCAACCATTCTTCTTAACTTCTGTTGTCTTTATCAATTATCTAATATATATTAGAATACAAATACTTATTATTATTATTATTATTATTATTATTACTATTATTATTATTCTTTTGTGGTGCTGGGAACCCAGGGACTTTAACACTCCTTAAAAGAAAGAACCAGATCTTATACCCTCCCACCCCACCACAGCATTTACAGCTCAAGACCACTCTGAGTGCTCAGTAGAAACTCACTGACTATGTAAGCTGCTCTACAGACCCATGAGATGACTCTGGTACTACATGGGCTTAAGCTATGAGGGCAGCCTGTGGCCCTCAGCACAGAGCCAGGCCCTTTGCTGCTCATTGCAGTCCCACTGTCCCTGGCCCCATGGCCCCACTCACCCACAATGGAGAGGATGACGACCACAAAGTCGAAGATGTTCCAGCCGATGGTGAAGTAGTAGTGCCTCAAGGCAAACATTTTGAGCACACACTCACAGGTGAAGAAGATGACGAAGACCAGATTGATCCAGTAGAGAATGTTCTCCATCTGCTTGCTCTGAGTATCTGTCTCTACCATCATTGTCACCATGTTAAGGCAGATGAGCATCATGATAACAATGTCAAAGGCTTGTTGAGTGACAAAATCAAAGACGATGCCTTGGATTTTGTTCTGGGGAGAGAGGGAAGGAAAGACCCAATACAACTCATGAAAACCTTTCTGAGCAGGGCTGTAGGAGCTGCCTCCCTTTTCACAGAGGCACTGTGCTCTTTGCTGTGCTGCTGGCAACTCTGTCCCCTGCTCCAGGCCTGCCCCACCATGAGGCAGCCTGAGTGGCCCTCTTCTCCTGAGCCTGTGGTGTCAAGCCTTTCTGGAGGACTTCTGACTTCTCTGGGTGCTCATGCTCAGTCTCCTCTGCCAGCCAGTTCTCTTTAATCTCCTTCTTGAAGCTAGCACACTAGGACAGCTTGTCCATCCCTATTGCTTACCTGGTGTCTACACACTTTTGCTTCTCCTTCAGTGTCTCTCCTTGATGACCTTCTAGATCTAAGGCAGGGCCAGGTCTCGCCTCTGCAGCTCACCCAGTTGGTTCATCTCCTTTATGTCTCTCAAGCCAAAGAGGTCTGAATGTTTGTCTCTTTTGTCTCCCTCATCCCCCTTCTGACTCAGTGAAGGTCCTGTTGTTGGCCCTTTCTCCAAGAATACTAAATTCACCTGCTTCATTCCATTTTGAGTGGTTGACTACCCTAAGCCACTATCGCCATCCACCTGGGTTTCTCTTAAGTCTTTTTTTTTTTTTTTTTTTTTTTGTGGAACCGGGGATTGAACTCAGGCCCTTGTGCTTGCTAGGGAAGCGCTTATTCCACTGAGCGCCCCACCCCCACCCCCTGTCTAAGTCTTTTATCTGTTCTTCCTGCTTTCTCTCTTGCCCTTACCCTGTGTAGTCTCCAAGAAGTCACGTGTGATCACTCAAAGATATAAACGGATCACATCATTCTCCCACTTAAAACCTTCCAATAGCTTCTCCCTGCGCTTGTGACAAAATCCCTATTGTTACCCTAGCTGAGAGATGTGTTTATGATAAGATCCCACTCACTGCAGCCTCTCCTCTTGCTCCTTGCTTCAAGGTCAAACTACATTTTGCTGCTTCTAAGGCTTTGGCTGCTTTTCCAGAAATCAGAGGACCCTCCTTGTTAAGGCCTTTTCTGGTTATTATACTGAAGCAGATCTATCCCCATAACCCTTCATTTTTCTGTCATTATTTCCCCAGTTACTTTCCCCCATGATTTTCCACACGTTACTGCATCTCTTTGCTTACTTGTTACCTAGCTCCCATCCCACTATTGTAAGCCCTAGGGAATTAGTGTCTAAACTTTATCACTACTACAAAGACAACAATATGCAATGTATTAAGTATTGAAACTGTCCTAATCGGTTTTGAAACTGTCTCATTGCTATTTGTTTCTCAATAAAATTAATAAAAAATAAAATAAACTTTATCACTTTATGCTAAGTATCTGGTACATAAAGGGTGATGTAGAAGTATGTGCTGAGGGGCTGGAGAGATGGCTCAGTGGTCTAAAGCACCTACTTGGAACACACTTGCCAAAGCACAGGGACCGCGGTTTGATCCCCCAGCACCACATGCCAGCCAGTCCCGCCCCCTGGTGGGCTGAGCTGGCTACACAATAAATAAATGTATAAATAAATAATTATAAAAAAAAAAGAAGTATGTGCTGAATGACTATTAATCATTCTTTACTATTTTCTACAAAACTGTAGGGAAGAATTTCCAAATGTAAAGTACTGAACAGAACTTTAGAAGAATTCTTTTTCTATTTTCTTTAGTTAATTTCTATCACAAAGTGGAAAGTCTTTTTTTTTTAAATTTTATTTATTTATTTATTTATTTAGTGTGTGTGTGGCTAGCTCAGCCCACCAGGGGGTGGGGCTGGCTGGCATGTGGTGCTGGGGATTGAACCGCGGTCCCTGTGCTTTGCTTGGCTTAGCTTGTTCTAAGTAGGTGCTTTAGACCACTGAGCCATCTCACCAGCCCGAAAGTCTCTTTTCTTTCTCCTCTCTCCACTCTCCTCTCTCCTCTCTCTCTTCTCTCCACTGTCTGTCTGTCTTTTTGAGACAGGATCTCACTATGCAGTTCAGGCTGGCCTTGAGCTTACTTTATAGCCCAGGCTGGTCTCAAACTTGCAACAATCCTCCTACCTCAGCCTCACAAGCGCTGCACTTATAGGCCTGTGCCACCATGCCCATCTGGTGGAAAGTTTTTTGTTTTCGTTTTTTTATTTTTTGAAACTAGTCTCACTCATTATGTAACTGAGGCTGGCATTCAACTCACAACGATCCTTCTGCCTCAGCCTGCCAAATACAACAAATCTCTTCCTTAAGTTTCTTAAGGGTTCCTTTTCTTTTTTTTTTTTGGTGGAACCTGTGATTGAACTCAGGCCCTTGCACTTGCCAGGCAAGCACTTATTCTACTGAGCCCTCTCCCTGGCTCTTTTCTTTTCTTTCTTTGGCACGTGGGCCAGTGCTTCTTTGCTGCTTTAACTCTGTGGTTTTCAAACTGTTCTCCAAAAGTCCAGTTTTCTTTCCCTGAGCAGGAACAGACGTGGGGTCTGTGGGGAAAGCACTCTGGAATCCCAATTCTGACTTCAACAAGTAAGTTCTACCTTTACTTCCACAAATCAGATCACCAAGTAAGGTTTTAAAGGTTCCACTATTTTTTGTGTTACTTTTTTTTTTTTTTTTTTTGGCAGAACCAGGGATTGAACTCAGGCCCTTGCGCTTGCCAGGGAAGCACTTATTCCACTGAGTCATCTCCCTGGCCCCTCCACTATTTTTAAATTTTTAAATTTTTAAAATTCATCTTAATAAGAAAAACAGAAAATAGTGATGAATCAGGTTCAAAACAGGTTAGTAGGATGTTTGCAATAATTAATACATTGCATATTGTTATCTTCATAGTAGTTATTCAGAGGACAAGATGCAGACATTATATCTTGTCTAAACAATATTAGTACAAACTTTTATTCTCAGTGAACTAAGAGAAAGCAGCTGCATATCTATCCTATATTTTATCCTGTCTAGCAGCTGTATATTTATCCTATATTTTTCCTTCCCCTCCTTTTTTTTTTTCCCACAACAAAACTGTCCTTTATTTACACTTTTGTAAAGTTAGTAATGCATGATACTAGGTTGCTTAGCAACTGATAGCTAACCTTAACCAGATGGGACGTTCATCTCAGGAGTGAGGTAGCTTGTTTGCTTTGGGTACTGGGCCAAGTCCCACCTACATATATTTGATTGATTTCCTAGCTTCATGGCTCCCAACATATCCCCCTTTTTCGTTTTGTATTTTTAGAGATGAGTGTTCCACTGCAGTTAGAGAAGCTGTATTTGGAGAAGTCTTTAAAGGACCTTTTCATACTTGAAACCAGTCTAAAGATTGCAGGTACTAGCAATGGCCATGACTCATCCAGATGGCTGACACTGACAAAGGATCTACAAGGTGCTGTACATGGTTCCAGCATAAATCCTGAGGGGATTTGACTGACCTTGTCAGAAACAAAAGTTACATTTTTAGTTACATAGGTCTTGCTTTAACTTGGTCTTAACCATCCACCAGAAAAGTATAACCATGAGGTATAAAAAAATAATGCCATGTAATATGCTGAGCTGTAAAATGCTCAAGTTAACTTCTTTTTTTTATTTTTTATTTTTCTTAAAT
>NW_004524669.1:4008460-4030650 GCF_000260255.1 Octodon degus | reverse complement strand
TGCTTATTCCACTGAGCTATATCCCTGGCCCATGTTTTCTATTTTATGTATGTATGTATGTATGTATGTATGTATGTATTTTTTAAATGTTTTTTATTTTTAAAAGCTTAAGTTATAGAAGAAGAACTTCTGAGGCTTTTGAGATTGTTCCTCTGAAATGAGACAATGACAACCAAGGAATGATGAAGCGAATTTCAGCCCAATCTGCTGTGTGAAAGTCTCCGCTCCAGGGTGGCGATCAGAGCATCAGACTCTCCTGCTGTCACCCTCCTCTGCTCTGCCAGCCACAGCCACATCCTGCAAGGCCATACTTGTTGGGCCCAATCTTGAGCTGTCAGGAGAAGGATCAGTGCTTGCCCATTCTTGGTTGTCTCTTCAACCCTCTCTCTACCTGGGCTGGGCTAGGCGTTGAGTGCTGATTCTTGGCTGCTTCCCACAGAGGAGAGCAGAGGAGAGGTCATGTCAAGCCAAGTCTTACCTTCACCTCTGTGCTGCTGCCCATCACTCTCGTCTTTCAGATGGGGCAGTGAGGAGAGGACCAGTGGCACTTACCTATTTCCTTTGCAGTAAGCCTACCAGTCTTTTTCTAAATGGCTTCTCAGTGTGCCTGTAGCCTACACAAAGTACTCACCAAGGGGCGGGGAATGGGTTTCTGTGGTTTCTTTGAGCCCAACTTTTTCATGGCATTGTAGTATTTCTTCTGTTCCTCAGTCATGAAGATGTCTTGACCTCCAAAGTAAAGGAGGGAAGAAGAGAACAGCAATTACAACAGGCTCTGCCATGCTGAGGCTATAGACCAGCACTGAGAATGGAGCAAGGCTTAGCCCTTTCCTTCCCATTTTAGCTGACAGCTATCTTAAGGGAGATAGATCTGAAATAATTTAATTCAGAGACATAGCTGCTTTTGTCTTCAGCTTAGGATTTTGAGATTTGTCTCAGAGAAGGTACACTTGAGAGCAAGAACTGGGCAGTCACATCTAATGGTCTCACATTCCATTTTTGGGGTCTGATTTCCTGATAAAACCCTAGGAAAAAAATACATTAAAATGAAAAGATTTTTAAGACTTAGTTAATGGCCTATTTATTTGAGGTGATACTCAAATTTGGAAAATCTGGTGCAAGGAGGCAGTATGGAGAGTTTCTCAACTTACAAAATGAAATGACAAAAACCACCTTTTCAATTTGCTTTGGAAAAACTGTGGACCATGCGGGACAAGAAAGAAAGTGGCGTGGCCTCTGAAACCACAGCTTGCTAGAGGTGCCCAGGGATTAACACGGAGCTCTGCAAACCTGGGCAGTTTCTGCTTCTTGCTGCAGCCACTCATCTGCTGTTTCACAGCTGCTGCCGAGGTGCTCTCTGCTCCTACTTCCTCCTTGGGGGTGGGGGGGTGGGGGCAGGGGCGGTGGAAGGGGGACCCAAGCCAGCACTAGACCTCAAAAACAACACATTACTAGCAAATGTGGTAAACAACACCCTGCAAGATCCAGCCCTGAGCAGAGCTGTTTGGGACTAACATTCAGGGCCATAGTGACAATTTGGATTTTAGAGAAAGAGGCCATTTTCTCTAGAAACAGACAGAATGCCTCTCATCTGGGTTGACTCTGGCCACTGGCAGGGAGGGGAGGAGACCTATCTTTTTCTTTTGTTGATTGAAGTTATCAATGATGACACCAATGAAGAGGTTCAGGGTGAAGAAGGAGCCGAAGATGATGAAGATGACAAAGTAGATATACATGTAGATGTTGTCCTCATACTTAGGCTGCTCGTCAGGCTGTCAAAGGACAAGACAAAAGGATGAGTTAAGACCTAGCCCAGGGACTGAGTGGGTTACTCCAACATGCCCAAACCCAAAGGCCAAAGCCACCTGACTGCAGGCCAAGCTGGGGTTGGGGAGCCCTTGGTTCTGTTTTGCTTGCCTCCTCCTTCATACTGGCAGCTCTGGCTCTGAGAGGCCACTAGCACTGCTGTGATTTAGGTGGGGAAGATGTAGATCACAAGGCAATGGGGAGGGGAGGAGTGTAGCTTTGCCAAAAGCTACACTTTTATTTCACAGCAGGACTGAAGAGCTGGCAGCTCCATTGGGGCCGAGTACAAAGCACCTGTCTAATCATCTGGAGTCAATGTAAGAGGGTGAGGCCTGGAGAGGAGGAAAGTGACCCATAACTGATAAAACAAGCAATTAATGTTCCAAAGACAGATTTCAATTCCTCTATTCCCTGCTTCCTTTCTCTAACTTTGATGGACTACCACACTGCCTGCCTTCTCACCACTGGGACGCTTGTGTTTCACCATCATATCCTTACCTTTCGGGAATCTACAGCTGCATACATGATGTCCATCCAGCCTTTGAAAGTCGCCTGGGAAACAGAGTCAGTCATTAGATTGTGCCTCTTAGGAGGGTGTGAGTCTAGGCGGGGGTCCCATATGCCAGGCTCAGGTTCAGCGATAACACTGGACAGGAAATTTGGACCCAGCCTCCCATGACAGAGAAATTCCTGTTATCAATACAGGTCTTGCCTGATGCCCGTCTATGAGTGAGTGGTGAGAATCTGTTGCAGGTGCTTAGCACTTTTTTTTTCCATTGGGAAATTGTTTTTTAATAAAGGTATTTAAATAAGCAATGGGAATCTGAAAAATTCACACCTACATTAAAAAAAACCCAAGCTGGGGCTGGGGAGCTGGCTCAGTTGGGGGCCGGGGAGCTGGCTCAGTGGAATAAGCACTTGCCTGGCAAGCACAGTGGACTGAGTTCAATCCCCGGTTCCGAAAAAAAAAACAAAAAACAAAAAAAAAAAACAAGCAGGTCAGAACTTAATCCTATTAATACATAACCATGTAGCTTTATGATAGTAGCAATACTGGCTTTTTCCTTGGAAGTCCTTTTCTAATTCTCAATCTGTCTACATTAGCCTGATTTTGTTTTTTTTTCTTAAAGTTTTTTTTTTTAAATCATTGGTACATTTTATTTATTTATTTATTTTTTAACATTTATTTATTTGTGTGTGTGTGTGTGTGTGTGGCCAGCTCAGCCCACCAGGGGGCGGGGCTGGCTGGCATGTGTTGCTGGGGGATTGAACCGTGGTCCCTGTGCTTTGGCCAAGCTTGTTCTAAGTAGGTGCCTTAGACCACTGAGCCATCTCACCAGCCCCTAGCCTGATTTTGGAAACAAACACAAGTAAACAATTTAATATTCTCCATCTTTATTTGTTCAACCAGATTCTGAGCTTTCTTAGTGGATGGAAGGTCTTTATTCCGCCGATGGTCCTACTGCTTAGCATGGCACCTCTCATACACAACTCTGAACGCAATGTCTCACTCGCTGGTTGGCGTGCATTTGCTTTCTGGAGCTACTCCAGCAGATTCAGCTGGTGTTTTATGAACTGGGATGGAAATCCAAAGGACCTTTGGGATGGGATAAAATACAGCTCATTCGATTCACTGTGCCTTCTATTACTATCTATGTGTCAGGTTAAGTTGAGAGCCTCATCTGTAGTATTATAGTTCATATTCCCAACAACTGAAAGATATGGTGCCCAGGCACAGTGGCAACAGTCATAAAAAATACTACACATAGTAGCAATTACTATTCATTAAACACAGCTATGTGCTATGTTCAATGATAAGATCTTTTTTTTTTAAAATCAAGATTTACAGGCCCAATGGCCTATGCCTGTAATTCCAGCATTCTGGGAAGCTAAGGTAGGAAGATTACAAGTTCAAACTTAGCTTGGGAAGTCAGTGAGCCCTTGCCTCAAAATAAATAAATAAATAAATAAATAAGGAAAGGGCCTAGATTTAATCCTCAGTACTATGGGGGGCAGGATCATGAATTCTCTTACCAACTATACAAAATATTATGATCTCCATCTAGTCCATGCAGAAACAAGAGTTTAGAAGTTGAATAATTTGTCCCAAGTTATATATACAACAACTGTCAAGAGTATGGGTCAAATCTACATCTATCTGCTTCTAAAGCCTAACTAAGCTTTCATTGCATCAAGGCTCTTGTCAAACATTTTTAAAAAACTCATGAGAAAGGAAAACTAGGAGTAATAGAATAAAATTAGGCAAAAGACTTATCCACGGGCTGGTGAGATGGCTCAGTGGTCTAAAGCACCTACTTAGAACAAGCTTAGCAAAACACATGGATCATGGTTCAATCCCCCAGCACCACATGCCAGCCAGCCCCAGGTGGGCTGAGCTGGCCACACACACACACATACACAAAAATAAATAAATTAAAAATAAATAAAAAAAAAGACTTATCCACATAAAATAATTAAAATACATCCCTCACACTGAGCCTTTTATCTGGGGTTGAGCTGATATGATCAGCAGCATCATGTCTGCCATAATTTATCTTTTCTCTGTAGTGTGGTGGTAGAACCCTGGACCTCGTGCCTGTGTTCTGTCATGGAGCTACGTCTCCAGTCTTACTGCCATACCCTCTACTGTCACTATGACATGGGCTTACCCTACTCTGAGATTTTTCTTTCTCTTGAAGCACACATTCCAACCAAGGAAGATAGGTGCTCTCTCTACAACTATCTTATGCAACAGCAATCTTTATTTATTGCTGAGAAGAATTTCACTTCTGAACACATAGATTCCCTTTAAATGAGACCCTGACACTGGTCTAGGAAATAACATTGTTCTCGTGTCCCTATTGAGTAATCCTGATTCTGGAAGCAGAACTGAGAAGGAATCAAATGGGGATTTCCCATTATGTGAATTTCCCAGAACTGAAAAGATAATACTACTTACTACTTGAAGAAGGGCCAGATACCCTGCCCCAACGTTGTCAAAGTTGATCTTCACATTCTTCCATCTGATCTCTGTGTTGTTCCCCTCCATGAGCTTTTCACACTCAGTTTTATTGTTGACATCTTCAATTTCAAATCGGATTTCAGAAGTCTCATTGAAGCAGTAGTGGTACTTTCCAGCAAATAGGTTAACACCCATGATGCTGAAAATCAGCCAGAAGATGAGACACACCAGCAGCACATTCATGATGGAGGGGATGGCACCCACCAAGGCGTTCACCACCACCTGCATTAGAAGGGGAGGTTTCTGAGTATTGGAAGAAAGTGTGACAAGCACATTCTTTTGGTTTCCAGGAGGGGAATGACATTTGTGCTGCTTGTTCTGCTACGGAAACATTGTATTCTCTTTGTAATCAGAGTGACTGGACAGATCCATAAGTTGGACCCCAAATTTCTCATCTATGAACTATATTTTTTTGGGAATTAAAAGTTTTATTTTTATTTAAACTAATGAAAACTCCCCTGCCCAAGTTGACCCTGATCTTCTCTTCTAGGCACCAACCTGGGTGAAAAAAATGATTTCTTAGTCCAGTCTCCCTCCTCTTCAACTCACAAAATATGCCCCCATGGGGAATCTGAGCAACTGCAAGCTCACTAGTCACCTTTCAACAGACATTCCCCCTCTGAAAAACAAGACACGATTGTTCAAAATCACACAGCACTGCCCTTTGGTAAGCAGTGAATCACTCAATGGTACATAAAGTCTCTTTTATGACTATGCAAGGCCAGTTATCTTATTTCAGGCAATAGCTGAGCATGCATATTTTGCAGGCTCAAGAAAAAACAAAGCTATATTCCCTCTACCAAACAACGTAATGAAATCTGAACAGATGCGCTTTTCACTACTTCATTCTTCTTTAACCTTTTCTTCTGACTTTGTAGGTTTCTAATCGAGAGTCACCCCTGCCCGGCTAATGCTGATGTTTCTGCTCAGTCCAGGGCTCGATTCCATTCTTCACAACATATTAGAAATCGAAATGACAAGGATTTGTTTTTGTTTTTGAACAATTTTGTGTTAGATCACTGGTCTGGAAACTCAACAATTGGCATATTGTTAAAAATCACTGACTACAGTAAGCTCAGGAATTTTTTTAAAAGCAAAGGAAAAAGCTCTTAGGAATTGAAGTTTCTAGGTTGTTGTTTTTTCTTCTTCTACGTTTTTTTAATTGGGATTTTGCATCATACTAGAAGTGAGTGGCTTGACATCACCTCCACTGTTGTAGCGGTTTTCACTAGAGGAGTTCAAGTGTTTCCAAAGGTCACTTGTCAAGTGGCAGGACGGAAGACAAGACTGGTTTCATCTCTTCCCTGACTCTTACTTGCTGTTATCTTAAGCGGGGCTGCTAAAGCTCAGAAATGTTTTGCAAATGTAATATGGGAAGACTATTTCTTCCTTTTTCTAGAATCTGAGGTGGTTTAATGGAGTGAAAATAAAGACACTGGATATGTTTTGCCTGGAGAAGGTAACAAATATTACCATGCCCCTGCATTGGTTTTTTACTGCACATAAGTCACAAGTATCTGTCACTCAGCACAGCATGGAAAGCATGGAGTCATGCTGCACAAGGAGACCAGGGGGCAGTTCCAGGTCTCACTTGAACTCAACAGGGTTTCAGTTTTCGTTATCTTCAGTTTTGCCTTATACTGTGCCATTGCTCATCAGAACATGTGGCTGAGAAGCAGAGCTAGCTACCTGTTTTGTCCCACATAAAAAAGACAACAACATTTTGTGAGGAAGTCACTCTGTTCTAGATTAGAATACTCGTTTTTTCTTAGTTGTTTCTTCTACTCATACATGAAGGCCTTGAGATTGAGAGGCAGTTATTTTTTAATTCTTAGACCAAGAAATCTCTATGTTATCTCTATCATTAGTACAAAATTTTATTATTCTGAGCAATATCTGAAATTTGGAAATCTGAGTATCTGACATTTGGAAAATCTTCAGTGTTGTTTCAGAGAATGCTATTCATTTGTATGTATTTATGTTATTAAATCAATCAGGTAACCAGATTGGTATTTCATCTCCTCATTCTACAGCCGTTCACCCTCTGGTGGGAGCACAAAAAGCAATGAAATGTGCAAAAGAACAGGCAAAAGGAGGATGGTCCACAAATGGCACAATCGTTTTTCAAACAATGAGAGGGTCTATAAAGACTTAAAGCTCAAGTCTATGAGACAGCAGTTGGTGGCAGGGCTTAAATGAGACCATGACCTCTGTGACACCACTACCAATGTAGGGAGGTAGGCCCCAGAATGCGGAAACCTACAAATCTTATCTTAATCCAGAATGACCACCTCTGGGAACCCTTCTCACTATATAGAAATGATCTTCCACATCTACTCAAACCCAGGCTACCCCATTCTATGTGGGGTCTATGTGTTAAAAGTTAAATATAGATAATATTCATAGCATGGAAAAATAAATCAACTATGTGATGTCTCCACAGATCTGATCAAAGGACTCAATACACAAAGAATCTACTGAGTCTCATTTCTGATTATGATATAAAAATCCTAAAAAAATCTGAAATATTTGTAAGATGTACTTTCACTTACCAATTATAACCAAAAATCTTATCTCAGTTTTACAAACTAAACAGAGTTGACAAAGTTTACTAATGATTCATCCTTATTGTGAACATCAGCTGATAAGGTACCACATGTTAAATGAAAATTAACAGTGCTCGATACAAAATGATCATTGTGCTGCTATTCTCAGCAATCACAAAGAAACTAGTTCTTATTTTGAACTCACACTAAAGATATATTATAAATGACAATTCAAGTTTCTACTGATAGCTGCTTGATAAATTGGATCCCCTCTTTTGCTCTCTATTATTCTCTAGTTATATTTCTATTCATGAGATGCATTATTGCTAAAAACTAGACATAGTACAGAAATATTCAAAGTTAGGTTCTAAAATTCTATAAAAAGCTAATTTTCAATGGAAATTTATATTTAATAATTGGTAAAAATCTCAACTGATGAGAAAATTCCAATGGATGCTAATATTATAGCACCTTATCTTTTCTTTGCGTAGGTATTATTGCTGCCCATTAAATATTATAAAATCTGTTGAACAGCTTTTACTATCTGGCAGAGGGAACATGGCTTTAATGGACAACTATATACTGACAACAAAATGCATGCATGTTTCACAGCGTTACTATTATATATCCTAAAAATTTAGTAGCACAGCAAAATCTTTAAGGGTTACTATGAAGGAGAGAAAAGCAAAGAACTACGTTAAGTATTCCTTTGCCAATAGCAGGAGTGTTTCAATTTTCTGGTCTTTGGTTTAGGAAGGAGAAAGGAGAATGAAATGAATATCCCAGGACAGGCTAGCGGTAGATGTTCCCTCGTGAGAGGTCTGAGTCTATAATTGGAGCAGCACAGTGACAGTTGAGCCCATCTGCATGGATGGTGTTCAGTGCATGAAGCTTTCTTATTTGAAATGTTCTGATGATAATCTCACAAGTGTTGGCATACAGAATAGCTGAAACTAAAGAATGAGAAACACATTTGCCCACAGAAAAGTCACATTTAAATAAAACATGTACTTGATTCTGTTTATTACTGGGAAACTTACTATAGACTTAGCCAAATTCAGTCTCTTCTTGTAGTGATTTCCATGGATGGGCTGGGGAACTGCCGGACAGGAATCCTCTCACCAGCTATGGTCAGTACTGCTGGCTAACTGGTGTCTGGTAAATACAGTGCTACCTCAACAGCAAAGCTCCCCTGGCTGAATGTTTTAAACTGCAGCTTTGGGTTTAAGCTTGTTGCTGCCCATATTATCTTAACTGAAAAAAAAAAAAACAAAAAAACCAAAACAAAACAAAAAAAACAGAAAACTCGCTGCAGAACTTTTCCAAATAAAACTTTCTACTGGTCTGATTTCTTACTCTGGACCTCTACTTCTGAACTATTTTTTTGATGGTAAAATGTCTTTAATGGAATGAAATCAGAGTTCAGGGAAACAGGACCAAAGAGGAGCTGCAGGGGAAAGGTGGGGTTACTGGAAGGGCAACAAAATGCATCTAAATTACTCAAATAACTTCTGCATGAGCAAAGTGGCCTCAGCTGGTCCTTGAGGGCTACTTCTGTCGCAAGGACAGAGGTGACAGCAAGGAGCAACCAAAGAAGATGAGTAACAAGTGTCATTTGGGTAGTTTATTTGGGGAGGCAAGGAGGATTCTTTCTTCAGATATAACCAAACTCCATTTAGGAGAACCAGGACTGATTTCTGTTTTTGTCTTTTTGAGACTGGGTCTCACTATGCAGTTCAGGTTGCCCTGAACTCACTTTGTAGCCCAGGCTGGCCTTGAACTCACAGCAATCCTCCTGCCTCAGCCTTCCGAGTGCTGGGATTACAGGTATGTGCTACCATGCCTCGCCTAGGACTACTTTTAGGGGATGTAAGGGATCACAGTGACATGTTCAAGTATTGTCTTCCATGAAACCTTTTAAGTTTCATGCTGTCCTCAGTTTTTCAGTCACCGAAATGAACTATTAGCTCTATAATAAAACCACTATGATTAAATTTACCCCACAAAAATGTGGCGTGGTAGGAGCAGAGTGAACATTTTCACTCCATATCTAGCCATACCGTGCCATCTAAAACCAAAGAATCCTGTGCAGTATATTCTCACCCTTCCGAACCTCAGCCTGACTGTGGCAGTCATCTCGTTGCACACATTCTGAAATCACTTTTACCTGTGGGAGATTTAGAAGCCCCAGTTTTCTCTTTAGCTAAAATAAATTTGTGTTGTTGTGGAATTGCCCCTCTGCAGATGGTTTTGGGAGGGCTACAGAAAGCTCACCTTTAGTAAACCAAACTGTGACTGTGCTACAGAAGAAACGTGAGTTTATTATAAAAAGCATTTTTGTTGAATAAACTAAAATAATAAAATCCCCAAGTCCAGTGAAATTTTCATCCTTCTGCCCAGCTGTGAGTGCCTCTGTGGAGTAGGGCCAGGGGCCACAGGTGAGGAATGGACGGAGCAGCACTGTCCTGGTATCTGGTTTCTCCAATCAGTCGTGCTTCGTGTGCACTACTGTGATACTTAAGTTTAATTCCTCCGTAGTGCCTTCTGCACAATTAAAAACATATCCTCTGGTTTGCTCTCCTGCATGTACTCAAAATCTGAATCGAAATGAGTTTTCTTGGTCTTGTTAAGCAGATTAGACCTCTCTTATTACACACAACAACTATCAACACCAAAACCAGCTGTCCCTTTGATTTTAGATAACTTTTTGGTGTGTGCATACATGTGCGTGCACACACAATCAGTAAAACCAAAAGGAATGAGAAAAAAGGCACCAAAAGAAGGAGCCTTAATTCCATGTTGGCAGGGTGACAGCCCCTTGCGCTGTTTGGATTTGGGTGGAACATCACCAAAGCAGGAATAGGAGGCTCAAGAAATTTCAAGACTAGCTGATACTCATCTGGCATTGCTCCTGGTGTTGTTGTGACAGTGTGAGAGTAGGGACCATATAGCACGGGCAGAGGGTTGGGGGTGAGGAGGAAAGCTTTGCTATCAGACAGAGGCTGCCAGTCCTTATGGGACTGGGCTGAGAACAACAAGGTGCAATAAGAGGAATCAAAATAGAAAAAAAAAGCATTTCTTCTCCCACGGCCATGCCAAATTCTGCTCCATCCCCAATCCCAGGCCTGCCATCCTGTCTCCAGGCCCCTTCTTCACTGCTTTCCCAGTGACCCCAAGGCCACCAATGCACCTGGCTGATGCTACGCAGCACTCTCCCTGCCTGCAGCCTATGTATTTCAGCTGGTCTATGGTTATAATTCCCCTTCTTTGCACCTGGTGATTCTCCCTATTAAATAACAGCCCAGAAAGCCGCCCCAAGTGCTACAGGTAAGCCAGGCCAAATGAGAATAGCCAATGTTAACATGTTCTGCGATGGCATGTTGTTGGGCATGGGGCCAATATTAATGTGATGAGGCAGCTTAATGCAACTCCCGTGTGCGCGGGGCAGGCGCGAGGGAGGAAGTGAGGACCAAATCAGCAGCTGCATCACAGAATTCGAGTTTGAATGATTTTTCCACCATGTGATCAGTTCTAGCATGCTTAAACAGTTTCCATGGGCATGCAGAAGGATCAGCTACTCTTAGTATCTTACCCTCATCCCTTCAAATCGTGATAAGGCTCTTAAGGGTCTCAAAGCTCTTAGGGTCCTAAGGGACTTTATGGCACCTAGTTCCGAGTAGCCCAGGGCATTAGCTATAAGGCTGACTAAAGAGACCTACACAGAAACAGAAGAGAAAAACAAAAACAAAAAAACAACAAAAAAGAAAACAAAAGAAAAAAGAAAAAACAGAGGTTCCAGAGTGTTAGAACAAAGCCCCTAGCACTGATTACACATATTGGGCCCCCCCTCAAGGTTGAGGTAACACCAGCTGACTACTTCAACTTGACTCAAACGACCTGGAAGGAAAGGTGGTTGAGAGAGGCACAAGAAAAAACACAAGGGGAAGAGAAAATTGAGAGAAGGCAGTGGGACAAATGTACAAGTTGGAAGGGAAGAGGCTGAAGGGAGAGGGAGAGAATGAGGAAGTTCCATTGGAAGGAGAGGAGCCTGAAGAGATGACAAGAACCTTACCCTCGCCCTTTACAGTCTCTGCAGGTCCCAGAAGTTCCCATTAAATTAAGCCAGACAAATTTAATGGTACCTATGGAAAAGAATACAGATAAATACACATACTCCATACAAGCCGCCCCCTCCTCAGCTCATTCACCACGGAATTTCCAACAGGGACAAGATCTCTTACTCCTGGTTGACAAGAAACCGTTGTTTGAAAATTTCATGAATCACAATATCAACAAAGGAAACCTTCAATAAATATCACAAGTGACGTTTTGTAGTTTTCAATAAGCAAAGATTCAAATGAGGAAACTCCTTGACAAAATTTTGGCTCACTTAGGAGGTAGCTCTCACTTTTGTTTTCAGAGATAGGATCTCACTATGTAGCTCAGGCTGGCTTTGAATTCATGGCCATTTTGCCTCAGCCTCCCAAGTCCTGGGGTTATGAGTGTGTGCCATCATGCCCAGCTTCTCATTTTTAACCATAACCTTTTCATACAGAAGTACAAATATGGCCCTTTCATAGCCAGCAGATCTGGGGTTAGGTCTTTTTAAATTTTTTATCTTTTTTTAACATTTATTTAGTGTGTGTGTGTGTGTGTGTGTGTGTGGCCAGCTCAGCCCACCAGGGGGCGGGGCTGGCTGGCATGTGGTGCTGGGGGATCGAACCATGGTCCCTGTGCTTTGCCAAGCTTGTTCCAAGTAGGTGCTTTAGACCACTGAGCCATCTCTCCAGCCCCAGGTCTTTTTAAATTTTTTTAAAATTTATTTTTATTTTTTTGAGAGAGTTAGGTCTTGATCACTGAATTTTTATTTTTCCTTATAATTTCTACTCTTTCCTTCCAGAACAGCCGCAGGTGAACTGGCCTCAGCTCTGTCAACTCCAAGGTAATCTTCTATGACTCTCATCAGTAGACTAATAGCTGGAAAACTTCCTGAAGGAAAAATTGTCTTAATTTTATAGATAAGAGACCTATCCTGCTGACTCTTGGGCCAGTGCTTTCTATGGACAAACTATGGAAGGAAGATCTATCCCCAGCAAAATAGGTCATGTGACAATTTTTTTAAAAAATGAATTTAGTACAAGGTCTACAGGGTCTTACTACACAGATGGGACTCTAGTGATTCTGTTTTTAGCCTCCCAAGCACTGGTATTACAGGTGTGCGCCATCATGCCCAGTCTCCATCACCGTCTCAACACACCTCAGTCCACTGAGTATCTGGCCAGCCCATGGCAATGTTTTAACAATCATCAGTGTCTGAGTGGCCTGTCTGAATGGCCAGAGATGATTTGCTGATATACTGAGAAGCCTGTAGTTCTCCACGTCTACTCAGGCCAAAAGCTTTTCTACTCTTATGGGGGCAGCTTATCTGGCTTTACCAGATCTCTAGAGCAGTTATCCTGACGATGCTAATACTGAAAACTGGCCACCACATCCAGGCTGCCTAGGCCTGAACCCGGGGAGACATGGAGCTCTTCAGGGGACACCAGACATGAACATACTCTTAGCTGATCAAGTCCTAGAATGGTAGGCTCTGCGTTTCCTGGACTGGCCTCTTTCTTACTCTAAAGCACAGATTCTGGGATAAATCAAGATAGTCCTCCCAACAGCTCTTAAATTCTCTCTACTGGGAAGTGGTGGCTGCAGGATGACCTAGTTTAAATAATAGTATCTTATAGAAAAATTAGAAAAGCATTCTACAGTTTGGCTTGATTTGCTGATTTTTATCTCCAACTTAAGGCTTTAGTCCTTTGATTATGTGTTTTTGTGAATTATGTGTGCATAAATATACACACACATACTTTAAAAATAACCAAGCAGAAATGACAGGGTAGAGATGGAAGGTCAAAGATCTAGTGAGGATCAGGAATGAGGAGGCTTAAAAGTTTAATTTTTTTTTGCTCTGAATGCCTTCAGGGCAGGTTTGGCCTGCTTGAGTTGTGGGGATCGAACCACAGCAACCTGAGCCTGACTGCTTTGCCGAAGCAGCCACTTAAAGAACTGAGCTAAGGGGCAGGCCCCCTTAAAAGTTTAATTTTAAAATCAGGTGTGATGAGCGGGGCATAGTAGTAGACACCTGTAATCCTAGCACTCAGGAGGCTGAGGAAAGAGGACTGCCAAGAGTTTGAGGCCAGTCTGGGCTACAGAGTGCGTGCAAGGATAACCTCCACTTTATAGCAAAATGCTGTCTAAAACAAAACAAAACAAAAAACCAGTTGGGTGTGAAGCAGTGGTACATGCCTGCAATCCCAGCATGGAGGGAAACTGAGACAGGGGGATAAATGTCTGAGACCCAGCTGGGCAACTCAGTGAAAATCTGTCTTAAAATAAAAAAATAAAAAGGGCAGGGGATGTGGCTCAATGCAAAGGCTTTGAGTTCAATCCCTAATAGTGCCCCTCCCCCCAAGGAATAAAATACAACGGAATGGGTTGTGAACCTTGATTTATACACATACTCATTACCCTTCAGCCTAGGTATCTTCTCTGGAGTTGTAGGAATTGTCCAAAGCAAATTTATAACAAGTTGCCCTGTTTGACCCCAATATTCTTTTTTCTATTTTAAAGTACTGGGATTGAACCTGAAGCCTTTGCACTGAGCTACATTCCCATCCCTTTTTTATTCTGTGACAGGGCCTCACTAAGTTGATAAAGTGCCCAGGTGGGCTTGAATTTGCAATTTTCCTGCCTCAGTTTCCCAGGGTAGTGGGATTATAGCTATGAGTCAACTGGTTACCACCCAAAGAGGGTTAATCTCTGCCTGAAATGAAGGCCTCAAAACCCTTCTGTGATCACGGCAGCACCATCTAATCACATGCTCTCCTCCCATAATACTCAGCAAGAATTTGCCTACTGTTCTCAACTCTTTACCCCAGATAATCTAAAATTGCCAGATTCTTAGTGAGACCTTAAACAGGTCCATCTGAAGGTAAGGTACCCCACTGTAATCAATTACATAGGTTCAAAAGTCCCTGAGGGCTATCCTGTGAAACTCTGCCAGGTTAAAAACTGTGGAAAAACAGCTTTGAGTGGCTATAGGTCTCATACAAGGAAAGAGGTTCTGGGTTGTTCAGAGTAGGTAATTTATCTGCTCGCATTCAGATCTCTAGTGGGAAGAAAGGAGACAAAGGAGGCAACACAGTGAATTCGGAGGTCGATTCTAAATGCTGCTGAGAGATAATGTGTTCAGCTGATCAACTGAGCAACATCTCCTGGGCTACGACCAGAAGGTCTTATCTGGGTTATTGTTTAGCAGCTGAGGGCTCTCGTATAAATTTCTGAGTCTCTATGTTAAACGCTCACCGGACATAACCAGACTATGTGCACTTCATGGAATGAGTCAAACCTAAATAAAAAAAAAGAAAGCTGAGGAGTCAATACAGAGGGCATCCACAGAGATGAGGTGCTTGGTCTCTGAAAGTTCCTGTCCCTGCAACAGATACGCTGGTTAATCTCTGCAAATTGTGGGGGAGATTTCTGGAGAACAGAACAAATTTCTTTTACTGGATACACTCTTCAGCAAAGCAAAGACCTGAGCAAAATAACATGTCTCGTGGCTTATGAACAAAGAGAACTAACCTTAGAAGTTGTCTGGATTATCCCCGTGACTTAAAAAATTACACTCTCAGTAGTTTTAAGAGACCAGGAAGAATGAATGCCTTCAGGGAAACAAATGAGATGAATGATGGATTGCACTGTCACGTTGCCAATGGACAAAATGTGAGGAAGAGGGTCTTTCAGAGATGGTACTGAACTGGGTCCTAAAATTTACATTGGCTGGTTGTTCTAAAATGCTATAGAAACTAGATGGTATACCTAAATGGGCAGCACAAGTGTGTGCTGTTCAAGCTGTCCAGTTGTCAGTCCAAATCTTATTCTTTGTCCACCATTCAAAGGTGGCCACCTGTAGAGCTACTGTAATACATTAGGGTGTTTGTTCCCTTAGTTCTGTGTGCATAAGTCTCATCTCTTTAGGCCCTCATACAAAAGTGCCCATGTCTATCGCTGTCTTCCCTGCCCACCTTTGTATATTGTCAAATGCTTAATAAACACTGGGCAAGTGAAAAATAAATGAACTCCTTTGTTAGAAATAAAAAACCAACAGATGGGGGGTTCCCAGAAAGGCTGTTTCCAGAATACTGTGTTATCACATGCCTGGAATCAAGCCAAAGTTGCCTGGAGAGCTAGTGTAAGCTTCCCAGAGGCTGCAACCATGCCTGCCTCTCCTCCTTAGGACTCTAGGACAATTCAGACAGCATGATATTCAACTTACACTGTTTGCCAAAAACTGCAACAGAGGTATGCTGTGGAGTCAATTGTATAGCTCACAGTAATGTGATAATCCAACAAATCCCAAAAGTGAGCAACTCACAGACCACAGTCAAATGGCCATCTGTTTATGCCCTTCTACCTAGCATACTAAGCAAAATGTTTATAAAACGGTGAGGTGTACAGACTGCTATACATCAGGTGACTGGGGCACCAGGGGCACGTGAGATACCTAATCAATAACCCAACAGTGGTTCAGGTTGGGGTAGAGGAGGAGAATATCATGTGGGGAAAGCACTGTTTCAAACCAAACTTTTCTAAGTTAGCTCGAGTGTTAGTATAAAGTAAAAATGATACACTGCTTTCCTTTCCTCTATAAAGAAAGCTGGCCTGGTCTCCTTTCAGTCTTCTGGGCTTTATCCCACATGCTGTCTAGGGCTCAGGGCAGCAGCTTTCTGTCTGAGGAAGAAAGAGGCCTTTCTGCTACAAGGTGGTTATCAACAGTAGCTAAAGGAGAACGGAGAACTTTGGCTGTGAGTATCTCATGCTTGTTCCCTCTGGGACCATACCTATTTGGCTCACCGTCAGGGCACAGAGCACCTCAATTGGATATCTTCTCAAAGGCTTGCTTTCTGACACCCTTGGGAGGAGAATAGTGGGAACACAGAGATAGCTCCTGGAAGGAATCACTAACCACAGCAGTTGCATACAGCGTGTTGACAAAGGAACACATTTACAAAATAAGAAATCATTACTGGTACAGAATGCTGGGCTCCTGTTACTTAAAACAGATACTGCTTTTTTCTTTCTTTCTTTCTTTCTTTCTTTCTTTCTTTCTTTCTTTCTTTCTTTCTTTTTCTTTTTTTCTTTTTTGGTCTTTTTGAGACAGGGTCTTGCTATGCAGTTCAGGCTTGCCTTGAGCTCACTTTGTAGCCCAAGTTGGCCTTGAACTCACAAGGACCCCCCATCTCTGCCTCCCAAGTGCTGGGATTACAGGTGTGCACCACCATGCCCGGCAAAGACAGAGTTTCTTATACTGTTCTTTCCCAGATTGCAGAGACATCAAAGGGTTCGCTACATGGGCAATGAAATCTGTCTTTTTGTCCCAATCCAGTTTCTCATCATCAAATCCATGGCACTTCTCGACCCCTGGAAGGATGAGACTCTTCCATGGCCCAACTCCTACAATTCTTATGCATTCTTTCTTTAAACAGTGATTTGGCTAAAAGAAGAAAGCATTAGTTATTATAATATAAGAGAATAAGTAGCAGAGTTAGTAGAGCCAACAAAGAGTAGGTGCTGGTAGGGTAAGAAATGGTAACAGATAATGTAGCTTCCAACCTTAAAAAAACAAAACAACAACAACAAAAAAACACCAGGGGATGGAGTGGGTGTCAAAGCTACCATTCCTTGGTGAAGGTCCTAGAACCTGGAGGAAAAAAGGGATTTTTTTGCATGGTGATCACTGCAGAAACGTCAATGTGAAAACCCCAAATGGCAATATGGGAAGTCCCTACCCCTGGTAAACTGGCCTGCTCAAGTGAGCCTTCAGTATGTCCATAAGAATGGCGAGCAGTCACACAGGCCCTTCCACCCCCAACCCAGCACCCCCACCTCATCCTCTCACCCCTTCTTATGGCAGAAGAGCACATCCTGTTGCCTTGGAGGAAGAACTTCTCCATTCCCAGGCTAAAACCATGGGCCTTTGAGACTAGTGATTCCACTTCTTATTCCTACTCTCTGAATCCAAATTAAGTCAAGCCCACCAGAGTAAAGACTTGGTTGGTTAGTACCTGGATAAATACAGGGACTTCAGATTTCCCCTTCCCAAAATTAAGATCTGAGAGACTTTTACTCAACCTTGTGTAGAAGTGTGAATCTATACCCTAGTCCTACATAGCTCAGGCTGCTAGAGGGAGAGACACCTCTGAAGAGGTGGGCAACAGAGAGCAGGACACGTACAGCCACGATGAGGAAGTCCAGCCAGCACCAGGCATTGGTGAAGAACTTGACAAACCCGTAGGCCGTCCACTTGAGCAACATCTCCAGGATGAAGATGTAGGTGAAGACCTTGTCAGCATATTCCAGGATAGTGCGAATGGTCTTCCTCTGTTCAATGTAGATGTCCTCAAAGGCCTGAAAGAGAGGCAGCAGCTGCCTGTTATAGTGCTGAAAGGTACACGGCAACATAAGCTGTGCTGGCACTGCAGGCCACGCTTCCCACAAGCAGCTGGCCTGTCATCAGCTTCCTGGCCCTCTCCCCACATGCCTCCAAGTGCTAGGACCTTGTGCACGCAGGGCAAGTCTTCTATTACTGTGCTTCAGGTCCAGTCCTGAGTTGAATTTTTTAACAGTTTTCCTCAGGAATCATTTACGTATCAGACAATCCAGCTATTGAAATGTGTAATTCAGTGGCTTTTAGTACACTCAGACTTATGTATTCATCACAATTTTAGAACATTTTCATTATTCCCAAAAGAACTTGTACACCTTTTAGTGATCCCTTCTGGCTTCTTAATCTGTCATAGTAACTGCTAATGTAGGTAACCACTAACCTACACTCTGTCTCTATAATTGCCTACCTTGGACATTTCATATGGGATCTGCCACCGTGGGTATGTCCACAGCGCTTCACCGAGTGTAGTGCAAATGCTTGTGGATGCAACAAATGATGCAGACAAGCAGGGCAGTCTGGCTCCCCACCACTTATGTCTACTATGTCATCCTCTGGGCCTTCTACTTTAGTTATGATGCATTCTTACATAAATCTCACTCCCCATGATCTTCATGAAAACTGTCCTCTTTGTCCTTGGGTTCATTACTATACATTACTGCCTCTAGGCTTCTCTTGTCTTCCTACTTGTCAGGGAGTTATGAATAGTCAAGATGTTTACCACTGATTTTGTCCTGGCAGAGAAGGCGACTGTGCGGCACCCCATAGGCCTCACTAGTGAATGATGCACACTGAGCAGTGTGAATATAAATAACCCTGTACCCCCTGCAGAGCTCCAACTGTGAATGTTGGCCATGTCAGGAGAGCATGAAGGAGTAGGTGGAGGAACAGCAACTCCTTCCTATCTTGGGCAATTGAAATGTAGAAAAGATGGGTGACCTGGAGTGCCAGGTGAGAGGAGAAGGTCATCTGAGGAGCTGCTTAGGTTAGGGTGGCAAACCAGGCAGCAAGGACACAAGGCAATCTGTGTTCACTCTGATGAATGGAGGCCTCAGGTTTATGGGGCAGCATGCCAGTCTAAAGATTAGGACATGGGTGAATGTAGATTCTCAACCCAAAGGCTTAGAATACTAGATCAGAACACTGTAACCATGGTTCCTTGGAACCATGGGCAATGTACACTCCAATAGGCTAGGCTTGGGCCTCATCCAGCCTCTTCCCACTGTTTTCTCTCTCTCTCTCTTTTTTTTTGCAGAACTGGGGATGACTGAACTCAGGCCCTTGTGCTTCCCAGGGAAGCGCTTATTCCACTGAGCCATCTCCCCAGCCCCCACTGCTTTCTCTGTATCCTTCCCCAGACAGCTCCTCTTCACATTCTCTGCTAGACCTCACCAGGGCACCACTGCTGAGCAGAATCATGAAGATGATGAAGGTCTCAAACCAGTTGTGCTCTACGATGAGAAAGCAGGTTTTCCGCAGAATCCACCAAGACTTGCCCAGCCCTTCCTCAATGTTGACCTGGCAACACTTGAACCGCTGGACACAACCTGGCACCAACAGTAGAGACAGATCAGACCATGGGAACTCACCCACCCTGGATGTGCCCTTTTTTCTGCTTCTGGGGACCTGCTCAAGGGTGCCCCCCTCACCCTCAGCCAGCAGGGTGGTGGCTGTATTAGCCTAGGAGGATGGATAAAGAAATATTGGAGAACAGAAACTTGTATGTCAGAACAGAATAGGGGAGACAACATAAACTTCTTTCAAAATGGTGGGAAGGGGAACAAAGTTCTTGAAGATAGCCCCAGAGCCCCGTCCCCCCACCGCAGCACAACCACGTGTCTTGAGCGACACACGGGGGGTTGAGCACAGTCCTTCCTGCCCTTGCCCTTCACCTTCGGTGAAGCAGGCATCTGGATCCAAGTACTCCTCAGGCTGTTCCACAGGGACCTCTTCCACTTCTGGCTTGATATCGATGGTACTTCCTTCAGAGGAGCTAGTGTCATCCAATTTCTAGACATGCAAGGGAAAAGAGAGATCAACTACTCGACACGAATGACTCTAACTCTGCTATGCATGATGTACCAGCTGTGAATTTTCTGTTAGCTCTTGGCTAGCTCATCAGCATCCAATCTGTGATGGGCAAGTCCTTAACTCAAATGTGGCCCTAGACCAGTCTCAGAGTCACCCATCAGGCAGGTTAATGGCAGTGAAGAACTTAAAATTTATTTCAGTCTCTGACCCAGAGTCTCCCTATGTCATGGAGCCAACCCAGGAACTTCTCAGGAAGCTTGGATATCAAGGGAAGGCCTCACATGAGACTAGGCTGTGGAGTGGTTTTCTATGTAAACTGGGTGCTACAGAATCTGTCCCCTAAGTCCAGAGATGAGCCAATCCCTGGGGCTAACAGAGCCCTGTTTGCTCTCACACAGGACCAACGCTGGTTTCAGGTTGGGATCTTACATCTTTGCTGCCTTCAGGATCCGACTCGCTGCTAACATCTTCTGTGTTGAGGTTCTCAAAATCAGACTCGCCTACGGCAATGGGTACCCGCACAGTTAAATTGGGGTTGTTAATGAAGGACATGTGGTCTTCATCAATGATGTACTTCTCCACGCTGCTGCCGATGCCGCTGGTTGTGCCGTTGCCGTTCTTCTGGAAGTCACCGTTCCTGTGGATGTCTGCACCAGTGTGGTTGGCGATACAGTTGGCCTTCTTTTCATACAGCTCATCTAGAGGTTTTACTTCATCCCCCTCACGCTGCTTAAAGTGAGCCTGCATAAAGGCATGCACTTTCACTTTGGTCCACGCCACGCCTTTCTTGATGCGGATGACTGAGATCTGTAAGTTGTTCATTTCTCCATCATCATCCGTGGCCGCCAGGTTGTCCGCACTGAAGGAGCTCAGGAGCAACGCCAGGAACAGATTCAGGACCTACACCAGCAGCATCAGGGAAAAGAAGCAGATGTCGAATGATATCGGGAAAGCTACCTGTTATACTAGGGGTTGCAAATCGGAAGCCAACAAATTTATGTAATGTACTTAAAAAGTTCTGTTGTATTTTGTCTGGCTCATACATTGTTTTAAATGCCTACATCATCATGAAGGAATTTTAAAAAATTTGGTTTTAATACAATTTTAGTACAACTTTTCTTAGTTTTACATTTGTGCACATGTACCCCAAAATATACTACTTCTTTTAAAATTAGATAAAGTAAAGGCTATATTCATTTGGGTATAAATGCTTCAAAAATAAAACAAAAAGGTAGATATAGATTACTAGGGTCAAAGAATACACAGATGCCTTGTATTCATAAACAGATACTTTAAGAGGACTCTTGATAGAAAAAATTAGGTTCAGAGAGTCACCACTGTAACAAGTCAATAATAAAGAACTGAACTGTACCTCATGTCATTTTTTGTAAGAACAAATTTTGGGGTTAAGGACACAGCTGAGTGGCAGAGCATAAGGCCTGGATTTAATTTTCCAGTGTGTCTGTGTGCACCACACACACATGCACACACACACACTTGCTTTGCTTGCCTAACATTTATAAAAATGAAATAACTTCACCAGGTATGGTGAGCCACAGTCCCAGACACTCAGGAGGCAGTGTTAAGACTGAGACCAGTAGTTTGCAGCTACACAAAGAGAACCTACCTTAAGAAAAAAAAAAGGGGGGGGGGTCAGAGCCATGGTGGTGGCAAATTCAAGCCCAGTAAACCCTGTGGTGTTCTTTGATGTCAGCATCGGTGGCCAGGAAGTTGGCCACATGAAGATCAAACTGTTTGCAGATGTTGTACCCAAGATGGCCAAGAATTTCAGGCAGTTCTGCACTGGAGAATTCGGAAAAGATGGGGTTCCAATAGGATATAAAGGAAGCATATCCCACAGGGTCATAAAGGATTTCATGATTTAAGTGGAGATGTTGTTAATGGAGATGGTACTGGAGTTACCAGTATTTACCGGGGCCTATGTGCATATGAAAATTTTGAACTCAGATACTCAGCTCCAGGCCTACTCTCCATGGCCAACAGCGGGCCCAGTACAGATGGCTGTCAGTTCTTCATCACCTGCTGAAGTGCGACTGGCTGGATGGGAAGCACGTAGTGTCTGGAAAAATCACTGATGGACTTCTAGTGATGAGAAAGATTGAGAATGTTGCTACAGACCCCAACAATAAGCCCAAACTGCCGGTAGTAGTCTCACAATGTGGGGAGATGTAGTCCAGACCAAGACTGAATCATGAATTAGGGCTTTCCTTGCTGGTTTCGGCTTTCCTGGGTCAGATAAGCTGGACTGGCTTCCGCCTTTGCATTCCTG
>NW_004524669.1:3998743-4008135 GCF_000260255.1 Octodon degus | reverse complement strand
TGGTGCTGGGGGATTGAACCGCGGTCCCCGATGCTTTGCTAAGCTTGTTCTAAGTAGGTGCTTTAGACCACTGAGCCATCTCTCCAGCCCCCTTTTTTTTTTTTTTTTTTAAATATCTTTATCTTTCTTTTGGTACTGGAGATCAAACTCAGGAAATTGTGCTTGCCAGGCAGGCACTTAAGCTGCTGAGCTAACTCCCCAGCCCAAGTCTTTCTCATTTTACTATGTTGGGCACTGTGATTAAATTTTTCTGTTTTAAATTTTTGTGTTTTGGTACCAGGGATCAAATTCAGGACCTTGCACTTGCCAGGCAGGTGCTCATGCCGCTGAGTTTTCTCCCCAGCCTTGTGATTAATTTTCATTAAGTCTCACTTCTGAAAGGTGGGAGAGGTGCTCATTTCTTTATTTATACTTGTACTTTGCTTTATCAACATTAAGACACCCAATTTAGGTGGAAGTAACAGTAAGTACAGAATGGCAGAGTGGAATAACAAGTATTAAAAAGGTGTATGAAAAAAAAAAAAAGGTGTATGGCTGGCAAAATGGTGTTGGAGTGGACTGTGAAGCCCAGGCTGAAGAACTGGAATTTTATTTATTTGTACCCATTACTGTTTCTTGAGTAAAGTATTTGAAGATGATGACGGAGATGAGAAAGTCATTCCTTAGCTACATGCGGCGGAGACTGGAAGTTAGAAGGCTGTTGCAAGCATCAGGTGACAGGTCTGGATCAGGCTATAGGAATACCAAACCTGAGCACGTATAAGAGTCCACAGGCAGAGTGCGGATGTCTGTTAAAATATATATTTGCTTGGCCTACTTGAAAAGATTCTGACTCAGTAGATATAGTGTAGGGTCTGGGACTCGGCTGTTTCCAGGTGATTGTGATGTAAGTAGACTGTACTTCTAGAAATACTAGATAGATTATAGAAATGCAAAGAAAGGGCTGGTCTTAGAAACACTATCAAGAAAGATGCATGTACAGAAAGAAATGCCAATAAGGGATGATGTGTAAAGAAAGTGGTATTTTGGCTACATCAGGAAGTTTCTGGGATTCATGAACAAGAAGACAGGAAAGACCACAAAATTACAAGATTTTGGAGACTAGCTGTGCAGAAGGCCTGAGCAAAGGGGGGCTGCAGAGATGACAGACAGTTTCAGTCCCACATACTCACGTATGTGAAGGCAGACACAGAGAGATGTTCCTGAGACAAGGCGAGAAAAAGGGTGCTGGGGTGAGGGCTTAGGAAAACTGACCACATTTATATTTCAGAGGCAGGCATTACAGTCCCTAAAGGGATAAAAAGGTTTGGAGAGATTAAGAGGAAAGATGGTTGAGAATGAAGAATGGAAGGGATTAAATAAACATTATGGTAGCTATTTAGAAGTCAAATGAAAGAATAGGAAAGAACAAGATAGCCATAGCTGGTTCAAAGACTGGCGAATAGGAACTTTTTGCTGGTGGCCTTTTTTATAGCAGAAAAGCAAAAACAATGTGGGTGAACCAATATGAGTGAGTTTATAAGGGATCTTCTGAATTTGTTTTCTTCTAGTCCTATTTGCTCTGCACTTGCAAGTGGGCCTTAGAGACTTGATCCATGAGATACACTGCTCCTGTTGAAGTATAGTGTGTTGGTAAGTCATCTGGAGAGAGTGTTAAAAATGCAGATTCTAAGGCAGTTATTCGAGGTGGGGTCTAAGAGCCTGCGTTTCTAACATAGTCTCAGGTGCTTTCATTGCTGCTAGACTACACTCTGAGAAACAAGCTACTAAAATCTCTGCTGGTGTGACTTCTATGTATAGATGCAACAGACAGCAGGTGAATGGATCAGAGTGATGCAACAAAGTGATATGCCATTTATGTAAATAAAGTCCAACTCCCTGGCTCGACATGGTGGCACATGTCTGTAATCCTAGTACTCAGGAGACTGAGGCAGGAGGATCACTGCAATTTCAAGGCCAGTTTTAGCTACAAAGTGAGTTGAAGGCCAGCCTGAACTGTACAGTGAAAACCTGTCTCCAAAACACACACACACACACACACACACAAATTCCAAAATCATTTCGGTCAATGGTTTTCAATGGGGGGCAATTTTGCATCCCAGGTGTCATTTAGCAATGTCTGCAGAAATCTTGGTTAACACAGTTTAGACAATGCCACTGGCAGCCAGTAGTTAGAGGCTGGGATGCTGTTACATCCCGTGATGCAGCAGGGCAGTCCCACACAACTATCTAGCCCACGACGGCAACAGTGCTAAAATGGAGAAATCCTGGTTTAGAAGAAGGATACTTTTAGATATAGCTGACAGAGCACACACTTTGTAATGGAGGTTCAAATAAAATTCCTGATATTGGCCAGTTATGTGGCCTTGGGAAAAAATTTTTGCTGAGTTTTTTTAAACTATGAAAATGAGGCCAGGGAGATAGCTCAGTGGAGTAAATGCTTGCCTGGCCAGTGCAAGGTCTTGAGTTCGATCCCTGGTACCACCAAAAATAAAAAAAAATTTAAAAAACCAAAACTACGAAAATGAGATCACCAGGTTGTGGTATGTCATGACTCAGAAAACACTGTATAATCAGACTTTCCTTCACTAGAGGTTCTGGGCCAAGAAAGAATAAATATCAACCCACATGGAAGGTGCTAGAAGGCCTAAACAGATTGGCCAAGGAGAGGATGTTCAGGGTAAAGAATAAAAGTAATAATAAAAATTAGTACTAACCACCAAGTTACCAATGACCATGACCATCATAAAGACAATGAGGCACATGGCCTGGCCCGCAACCTCCATGCAGTCCCACATGGTCTCAATCCACTCCCCACATAATACTCGAAACACAATGAGGAAGGAATGGAAAAAGTCGTGCATGTGCCAGCGAGGAAGTTCACAGTCCTGGTTGATCTTGCAAACACACTCTTTGTAGCTTTTCCCAAAAAGCTGCATTCCCACCACGGCAAAGATGAAGACAATAATGGCCAACACCAGGGTCAGGTTGCCTAGGGCACCCACTGAATTTCCAATAATTTTGATCAGCATGTTCAGGGTGGGCCAGGACTTTGCCAATTTGAAGACTCGGAGCTAAATAAAACACAAACAAACAAAGCCTAAATGATACTCAATTCATTTTCTTGTTACATGGCCGAAATCACATAAAATTAATAAGATCAACTTAAATATATTTAGTTCCTTTGTAAGTCCCCAAACTTTCTAACAGTGTCTCAGATTAAAAGGCGAAAACATGAGGCATAGCTAAGTGAAAATTGATTAATTTCACATTAACTGAAAACATTTAGAGCTAGAATCCAAGAATGCTGCCTCTTTCTTTACTAAACCCTAGGTCAGTTTTTTTTTTTTTTTTTCCAGAACCGGTGATTGAACTCAGTTCCTTGCGCTTGCCAGGCAAGCACTTATTCTACTGAGCTATCTCCCCAGCCCCTCAATGTGCTTCTCGAAAACTGACTCATAAACATACTGTATTCTTTCCCTACTTATTTTCCCTTTGACTTCTGAAGGGACATATCAAGGAAAAATGTGATCTGCAGGCAACCAGAATCAGTATGGTAAAGAGTGAGAAAGTCTCCACTCACCTTAAAAAAGCATGTACTGGGGCTGGGGAGATGGCTCAGTAGAATAAGCACTTGCCTGGCAAGTGCAAGGGCCTGAGTTCAATCCCCGATTCCACCAAAAAAAAAAAAAAAAAAGCAAGTATTTAAAAATTCTAATTATCATCCTTTGCTTGTCAATAAATACAGTAATCTGTGGCTCATGGGAAGACTTTAGAGTACATTCAGAACAACTTGGAGGAAAAGTACAAGAGGGGAAATTCCATAAGTATTAAACATTTTATGAAAATGGCTATTCTGTCATTTTATTTTATTTGTGTGTGTGTGTGTGTGTGTGTGTGTGTGTGTGGCCAGCTCAGCCCACCAGGGGGAGGGGCTGGCTGGCATGTGGTGCTGGGGATTGAACCGCGGTCCCTGTGCTTTGCTAAGCTTGTTCTAAGTAGGTGCTTTAGACCACGGAGCCATCTCACCAGCCCCTATTCTGTTATTAATGAAGATAGAATCTGTCAATCAAACATTTCAGCATTCTGTAATGAATGATTACAAGGCCTAGTAAACAATCTGAAAATTATAATGAATAAAGCCTACAGCACGTTAGCCAATGGAATGCTGCTAATAATAATTATTATTATTGACAGATGTAAGTCAACAAACAACTGACATATAACATAACAGGAATTTTGCTAAAAGGCAATGGTATTGATTTGAACACTGGTTTCCAGTTGAAAATGTGAGCTTTTTATCTGAAAGTTCAAGATTTACCGCATATTGCCATATGGATATAGTTTTCTCTGCCTGGTTTCAAATTTATTCACAGTACTAGTTTTAAGGTTTTTGTTTCTCTGTCCTTTTTTTTTTTTTTAATAATCAAGATAGTAAGAACTGTTCTTAAAATGTCAATTGTGGGTCAGATCCTAACCAGAGAGTTGTAAGCAGAGGTTTCAGAAATTTGGCAGATGCTGTTTGTGATTTAAACTGAGTGACATTTCTGTTTTACAAATAGTTCTACCCTGTTCCAATTCTCTTTCTTTGATCTGCTGGATGTCCCGATGACAATACCTCAAGTCCTTCCAGTTGCTAGTGTTTAGGCATTTCCCCTAAAGAAGATCTAAGCCAGATGGCTGCTAGCAGTGGGCTCAGAGCGAGACGCCACCTCTGTAATCCAGCTTCTCCAGAGCCTTACTCTGCGTGTAGTTTCTGCTGATATGCATGGAAAGCTCTTTTGGAAACTTCATTACTATTCTTCCAAAGTCACTGTACCAGTTTAAATATTAGCTTCTTCAAAAATAAAAAGAACTTGGGGGCCAGGGAGATGGCTCAGTGGAATAAGTGCTTCCCTGGCAAGCACAAGGGCCTGAGTTCAATTCCTGGTTCCACAAAAATAAAAAAAAAAAAAAGAGAGACAGGCAGTACTCATTATATTATCTCATACAAAAATAAAAAAACTCTTAGTTACTGAAGTGGAAAAATAAAGCCACTGTTTAACAACTATTTTCAATATAATTTTAAAAATCATTATTTTAGTCTCAATTTCTGGAAAGGATCAACACAAAAGAAGAACTGAGGAAAGTCATCTTTAAGCACAGTGATTTTTTTTTTTTTTAATTGGGGATCAAACTGAGAACCTTGTGTTTTCAAGGCAGGTGCTTATGCTGCTGGGCTATCTCCCTGGCCCAACACAGCAACTCTTCCCACTTCAGGAGGATTTATTAGACCCCTGAAGAGATCTAATAGGTCTAAAGAAAGAGTATTAGACCTCAGAAGGGACTTGGGAACACTTCACCTTTTAGGTTAAGCCTTATATTCTGAAAGCTTGCTAAAATTGATTTTTTTTATTACTGATTTTAAAAACTATTATCTCTGTTATATATTTAATGGGAAGGTTTTTATGATTTTAGACACACAGTCAACTAAAAGGCCAACTGGAATTGGAAGTAGAATATCTAAGGTCTTCTCTATAACATCAGGTTAAACAAGACTTTAGTAGTTGCATGGCAGGACATGTTAAAAGCAATAAGGGGAACTACCCGCTCGGGCCCCCTCCTGTCCCTCTCTTGGACAGGAGCTTTCTTTCTCTCAATAAATATATTCTGCTCATAACCTCCGTTTGTTCCAATTCATTCTTCGGTTTTAGAGAACACGAACTCGTGCAGGTCAGGTCGGGAGATCGTTTTTCCCACCTTCTGCCCACCTAAGTGAGTTCCTGTTCTCTCTACCTTAGCCTCACATGGTTTTACACTATAAAAGTCCCTGGAAGAGACAGCTTCCCGGGGAACTACCCGCTAGGGCCCCCCTCCTGTCCCTCTCTTGGACAGGAGCTTTCTTTCTCTCAATAAATATATTCTGCTCACAAAAAAATAAAAAGCAATGGAAAAGTGTAGAATACCAATCGGAAAGATCGCAGCACCGAAAGTCCCTCCACATCTGCTAGACTCAGTTCCATCAAACTGAGGGAGACAATAAATCCGTCAAAAATGTTCCAGCCTTCTTGGAAATAATAGTAAGGATCCATGGCTATTAGCTTCAGGAACATTTCTGCTGTGAAAATTCCAGTGAAGACCTAAAAAAGGGGAAAGCAGGAAGTCAGAAAAAGAAACAACAGAAAGACATCTTTATCCTTATCTTTGAATGCATCCTCACAAGCCAGACTTGGTCTAGTCTGAGGGTATCAACACCTAGACGCCCCCCACCCCCCATGGTGCAGGAACATCTTATTTCTCTTTTTCTGGTAATACTAAGGATTGAACCTAGAGCCTTTTTACTGTATTTGACCCCAAAAACTTCATGCAGTCATTGAGGCATAGTTCTACAGTTTGCGATTAATTCATGACCCAAGGCTGGGATTATGGGGCTGAGTACTGCTGGGATTATGGGTGTGAGTGCTACACCCAGCCTGGGGTGAACAGCCTGAATGTAACCTAAGAGAGACAGAGAGAGACACACTTGCTCTCTGTTGCCCTTACTCCTTCCTTTTGCTCTCTGCTCTTCACCACCACCATAAAAAGTTGCTCTCTGCCACATGCCACTCTGCCTTGCAGCCAGCTGAATATGGACTGAAGCCTCCAGTAACTGTGAGCTAAATAAACCTTTCCTTCCTTCATTTTGGGTGCTGGGTATTCTTCCCAGCAATGAAAGAAGAGTAACTGAGACACTTGGCTATTATGCGAATGATGTCCTCAGCCTCCATATTCCAAAGTCAGAGTGCAGTTAAATAAATATCCTAGCGAGTATTAAAGCCACACAAGCCTACTTTTAAAGGGTCAGTAGGCATTTCTTTGAGTGTGGATGCTAGGGATGTTTCCTTTTAAAAACCACCCACAGAAATCACCAGTAGCGGTTATCAGAGCCTAAGGAGCCATAGGGAGAATGGGAGAGAGAGAGAGGCTGGCCACCGGGTATATCTATTAATGCCATATTTGACATTATATGAGAAAAAAATTTAAATATTTATTTTAAAATTATAATTGTCTATTACATGTTCCTATTAGTAACATTTTATGAGGAAATAAACCCTATATTTTTCCTAATAAAAAAGTAGAATGGCATATTATTTGACATTTTTGCAAATCTTTTGCCTATATTCTGGCTTAATTAAACATGTGAGGTTCTCTTATTTGCTGCTTTCAGTCCTCTGTGACATGTTGCTTAGTACAGGAGGAAAACCTGGCTTTGCAAAGAAATGTATTTGGAATAGGGAGGACTTCATGTATTCTGGAAGGGTCTTTGGGACTCCAAGGATGCGCTACTACACTTCATGGCACCAGAGAACAAGATCTTCGATGAATACTGATGGCATGCACAAGTCAGACACTTGTATACAGTTGCTGACACACTGCCTACAAGTCTTCCATTTTCTCTTCAGGAGCATGTCACAGTACATCACAGGGATGGCCTTAAATCCATCCTCTTCAGTTTTTTACAAAGTGATTCTTTGGTGCCCCCCTCCACTGCCACCCTGTAACTGGGGATTGAACTTGGGGCCTTCACACTAAGTTACATCCCTAGCTCCTTCTGTATTTTTAAATTTTGAGATAGGGTCTTGATAAGTTGCCCAGCCTGGGCTAGAACTTTTTTTTCCTTTTTTCTTTTTTAATGTATTTGATATAGGGTCTCACTATGCAGCTTGGACTCATAGTGATCCTCCTGTTTCCAGCCTCCCCAGTGCTGGGATTACAGGTAAGCACCACCATGCCTGGTCTCAGTGGCTGGCTCAGCGCTCCAAGGGGTTGGCTGGTGTGGCTTGTGGTGCCAGGTATGGAACCCCAGTCCCTGCGCTTGCCTAAGCAGGTGCTTAGTCCTCTGAGCTATCTTGCTAGCCTTCTGGTTTCAAACTTGAAACATCCTCCTCCCTCAGCATGCTTCACCATGCCTGACTCTTTAGCATTTTAAAAGAATATAGAAACCAACCAATGAAAAAAATAAACAAAACCCCCAGAACAAATCAAAACAAAACCCCAAAATCAAACAGTAATAAATGAATGACTGAGAGCCACTGTTTCAGTAGAATATTCTGAATTAAATCAGCATAGACTTCTTGTTTGGGCAAGTCTCTGGGTACCAGTCTGAGAACTTCTAATGTTAGGTCCCCAAGTACAGCTACAAAATCCTACAAATGGGGTTCACTTGGGGCTACTCATGGGAAAGGCAAAGCAGAAGCAGTATACCTTCTAGGGTGTCTAACAGCCTCTGAAGAGAAAATTTAGGCTCACTGGAGAGTGACTAAAGTCTCTTTATTCTTAGAAAAAGGCTGTGTAATTTTGGTCAAGAATGTTCTCCCAAAACCTCATGCACTCACAGGCACGGCTCTGGGAAGGTGACCGTTAGGTGGCGGTGGTCTGGCTGGAAGACACTGGTCACATAGGCCATGACCTGCAAGGGCTTACCTCTCCCTGCTTCCCCTGCTTCTGGCCACCAGCAGGCGAGCAGCCTTCCTCTGGTATGCCTCTCTGCTGCACCCTTCTACCTTGGAGCCAGCTCACTATGCACGGCAACCAGGAGCCAAAATAAACCTCTTACTTTAAGTGCTGTGTCTCAGTGATAAAGAAAGTGACAAAAGCAAGGGCTACTTAGTTTCTGTTCATAGTAAACTCTACTGCAAAGATAATGAAACTCAATTTCATAAAAGGCCATCTCCACCATGACTGAAGACATGGAAAGACCAGTCTCCGCAGGAGCTCAGTCACCAAGAGACAGGCTACGGACATCTGCACCACTGGAGAGTCTTGATTTCATATGGAGAGATCTGTGTGTAGTTAGGTTACTCAACAGCTACCAACAAGGTCATGAAAATCACGAAAAGACAGAAGAACTCTTCTGGGCTGAAGCAGATTAAACAGATCTGATTGCGGTGGGTGATTCTGGAATTGCAGCCTTTTGTTATAAAAGATATCATTGGAATCACTTGCCTAAACTTGCATAGGGCCTAAGAATTAAGATGGCAGTAATGTATCAAGGTGAATTTCTTCATCTTGACAGTTACATAATGGTTATGTGAAAGAATGCACACATTTATTTAAAAAACAAAACAGCTCTTTGTTCTAGAAAGCCATCTTCTTGGCTGGACTTAGAGCCCCTCAACTCCCAATGATGGAAAATATAACTTAGTGTCTTTATTTTCACCGTGGGTTGCATTAAAAATGGTAGATTGGAATCAACTTGATAGGATTCCAATAATGTAAATTTGGGAGTACAAATATTGGCTTCTTGGACCGAGATGAGGATCTGGAAGTGTCTCCTACAATTGGCGCTCAACGGGGCCAGAACACACGACCTTCTCAACACAATGACCACTTACTAGAATCACGTGCAGGCAATCCACTGGACCTTGCGTGAC
>NW_004524669.1:3996549-3997888 GCF_000260255.1 Octodon degus | reverse complement strand
CCTGCCCACCTAAGCAAGTTCCCATTCTCTCTACTTTAGCTCCACAAGGTTTTACACTATAAAAGTCCCTGGAAGAGACAGCTTCCTGGGGAACTACCCGCTCGGGCCCCCCTCCTGTCCCTCTTTTGGACAGGAGCTTTCTTTCTCTCAATAAATATATTCTGCTCATAAAAAAAAAAATAAATAAATAAAAAAATAAAAAATAAAAAACAAAACAAAACAACTACATACTAGCTTGGTGTGGTGGTCCATACCTATGATCTCAGCACTTGGGAGGCTGAGGCAGGAGGATCACACAGGTTAGATGTTAGATTGGACCACACAGTGAGACCCCTCCTTGCGCTCAAGCACCCAAATTATACCACCTTGAAGTATGTATGTGGTGGCAAGGCAATGCTGCTCCTTACTTTTTTTTTTGAGGCAGGGTCTTGCTATTCAGTTCAGGCTGGCCTTGAACTCACTATGTAGCCCAGGTTGGCCTCACACTCACAGCAATTCTCCTGCCTCAGCCTCCCAAGTGCTGGGGTTATAGGTGTGCAGCACCATGCCCAGCCCTAGGTCCTTACATTTTGAAGTTTTTTAAATTTTGAACTTGAAACACCTCTATTATTATTCAAAAATCACTTCACAAATTTACTATTATGTTCAAATGGTTGTAAAAAAAAAAGGCAAGAAAAATACAACTACTGTACAGTTATCTACTGCAAAGGCTGTGCCTGTCTCTTAGCTTCCCTGGACTTCAATTTTCTTAATAAAACCTGGAGGCTGGGGAGATAGCTCAGTGAGCTAAGTGCCTGCCTGGCAAGTGCAAAGACCTGGGTTGGATGCCTAATACTGCATGCCATGCCAACCCTGGGACCCCAGGTGTACTGTGGTGGCCCCAAAACTGGGCGTGGTGGTGCACGCCTATAATCTCAGCACTGGGGAGGCTGACACAGGAGGATCACTGAGTCCAAGCTGTGTAGCCAGACCCTGTACCAAATAAATACATACATAAATAAATAAGAAAAATAAAACATGGGAGGTGGATTAAATGATGATGGGAAAGCAGTTGACAATACTGCGCTGTTCCAGCCATGCTGTTAAATCTCACTTTATCCTCCTACTCTCTGGTCTAGGCAAAGGGTTTAACTCTCTAATCCTTTGAAACATCTAGTGAATTGTACTAACACAGCTTGCAAGATCTACGGGGTGCCTTTAACTGAAGAACTTTTGTACAGATTCTCATTTTATTTTTCAACCACTAAGGACATGGTACTATCCTCATTTTACAGGTATGGAAATTTCTCCACTGAAATCAAGGGCTTACTTAAGGTTAAGAACCAAAATCATCATCATC
>NW_004524669.1:3992558-3995694 GCF_000260255.1 Octodon degus | reverse complement strand
TGGCTGGCATGTGGTGCTGGGGGATTGAACCGCGGTCCCTGTGCTTTGCTAAGCTTGTTCTAAGTAGGTGCTTTAGACCACTGAGCCATCTCGCCAGCCCTCATTATTCTTCTGAACAGTTAAAGTATTTACTTTTCTTCATTTTTATGTTTCTAGTTTGATGGAAAAACAACAGCTTATTGACTGTTAATGAATATTCATTATAGGCAGAAGCCACTAAGCAGAATGATTAAAATCCTTTTCTCTATTGGCTCAGAGTCTTTGTTTAAAACAACTGGTTTTCTTCCTGAAAGCACATCCATTTTGCAGAAGTCCAGACTTTAAACTCTGAACTCACTCTTTCCCTAGACACCCGTTTCCCCTCCGTGGGTCGCCCTGGCTCCCTTCCTCCCCCTCCCGTGGGATCTGGCTCCCAGTCTGTGGGCTGCTCGCCACTCTCCGCCTCCACTGCCAGCTGCACTCTCCTGCCCAGAGATGCCCTCAACACTGTGGTGCTTTCGCATCTCAGCATGTGGTTGTGGGTTGCCTGGCCTCAGGGAGTCTCTGAATATTCACTGCTGGCCTCTCTTTCTTCACCTATGGTTTTTGGTAAAGGCTTCAAACTCTTAAGGAAATGAAAGAACGTTTTTTGCTAGCGTGGTCTGTGGGCAATTCAGCTGGTGGTAGATGGAAAAACCTCTCAAAAGTCCCTGGAAATCAGCTGGGTGTGGGGGGACACACCAGTAGTCCCAGCACTCTGGGAGGCTGAGGTGGGAAAATTGCAAGTTTGAATTCAATTTGGGACACTTAGTGAGACTTTGTCATTAAAAAAAAAAAAAAAAATCTTGGAAATTGAAGGACTGATTCTGTAAAAAGCAAAGAAAATTAAAGACTTAAGAGATAAAGAAAACTCTACAGGAAAAAATATCATCACCAATATATACTATCAAATCAAATTTTTCTTGGTTTAACTGAACTCTTGGCTATGTGATACTTCTGACTGGTTTAAAGTTCTTGATGCGCTTGGCCCTGTGCTAATCAATCACAGAGTGTGTCTGCCACAGGCAGCTTTCAGAGACAGTTGGCAGGTTTCATGGCGTATTCCGTTTCCAGACTGTAAGTATTTACTGGGCCACATGCAAGGATTTACATCACAGCTCTGAGCTGGAGCAGCCACTGATCCCAGACACAGAGACAGACAGGTCAACCAGAAATCATGCTCAAATTAACCTCTAGGAGCTATAGCCATGGTGTAACTCGTTGGGGCATAATGAGGCACAGATAACTTGGAAGACTTTTTTCAACTATTTATTATCAAAATGCAATTGATGCCTGATTTCTGTACCACAGAAGCAGAGCATATATCCTCAGATCACAACTACTTGGCATGTAATCTATTTTTTAAAACATACTTACCTTCTAAATAATACATTAAATATATGACTTAAGCTAACATGGAAGTAAATTTGGCATAGATCAGCTATCCTAAAAAATGGACTGGAGAGGGAAACCAGCCTGGATTTAAAAAGTTCTCATTGAGCTAAGCGTGGTGGTACACACCTCTGATACTACAGCTCTGGGAGGCTGACGCAGGACTGCAAGTTCAAGGCCAGTTTTGGCAACTTAGTGAGAGCCCATTTCAAAAATAAAAAATTTAAAAAAGGGCTGGAATGTAGCTTAGTGTTAAGATCTTGAGTTCAATCCTTAGTAAAAACAACAACAACAACACTTCCCATCAAAAATCTGTTTTTAGGGACCTATGATGTGACAGTTTAAGTGGCTGCTTAGGGTTCCATCATGCTAGAAGAGCTACCCAAAATGCAGGGGCTGCTATTTAAGGTGAAAGGGGACATGATTTGCTATAGCAGCATGGGAATCAATGTGAAACATGGAATGAGAAACAAAACAAAACAAAACCCAGAAGTCTTTGGCTTAGGCTGCTGAAAGTAGCCCACTGTCCCTTGCCTCCCATTCTGTCATCCTGGTTGGTTTCTGGCCAACAGCTCCTAAATGATGCCTTGAAAGTTCTGCAGAAAAAGGAAACAACCAAGGGATCACAACAGCAAACAGAAGCAGCTGGTGCATGGCATATGCAGAAGCATTTGTCATCCAATTAAGTACTGCTTTCTTGTCAATTAAATTCCAGCGTTTGGTCCAGAAAAAGACGTCCTATAGGCTAAACATGTTCAAATTGTAACATTGGGTGACAGTGCTCCGTCTTACCAGATTCCCTACAGCCAAGACGTGTTCAAACTGTGGCGTCATAGGATGGTGCTCCATGGCCATAAACAGTGTGTTCAGTACAATGCAGATGGTGATGGCCAAGTCCACAAAAGGGTCCATAACAATCAAGTTCACAATCTCTTTCAGTTTTATCCAATATGGGTGACATTCCCAGATGAGGAAAGTGTTGGCAAATTTATACCAGCATGGTGGGCACTTTCTCTGAGACTCTTCCAGTTCTGGAGTAAATAAAGAACAAAGATGGCTCCTGAATCACAGTGAGAAAGCAGAGGACACACTCCTGTCTTCTGGCCAGCTCATAATCACGGTTATCTCCAGGAGTACAGAGTGCTTAGATGCCTACACTCCTAAGAGCATCCCTTGTTCTTCTCATGGGAGGGAGGAAGCAGATCAGTGCTAGCTGCTTCCCTATCAATAGTGATCTACTTAGAAATGAAACCCAATTCACCTACTGTAGGATGGGACTGTGTAGTTAGGAGCTTGCCCTCTAGGTTTGACTTCCTGATTTAACGACTTCAAAACTCTTAAGTTGTATGGTCTCAGGCAAGGAAAATGCCTTCTCTGTGCTTAAGTTGCCTCAACTGTAAAGCAGAGCACTGGCTTTACAGGCTCTGGAACTCAATGACTCAAGTTTGCTCATTTCATGAAACTCTACGAATATGATTAAGGATTAGATCAGTGATGGTGAACCTGTTAGAGATGAATCCCCAAACTGTAACCCAAAGCCCATTTACTGATCACAAAGTGCCAACACAGCAACTAAACCTGAATACTGAGGTCTCTGCTTAGAAAAAGCAACTCACACATTAACATCTTTTCTCTTAAAAGAAAAACAAATGAGGTGTGCCGTAGGTTCACCACCACTGGATTAGATGAAGTGACTGGTGCATGTAAAACAATCAGCATACTGCCT
>NW_004524669.1:3989482-3992458 GCF_000260255.1 Octodon degus | reverse complement strand
TCAGAACCGGGGATTGAACTCAGGTCCTTGCACTTGCCAGGCAAGCACGTATTCTATTGAGCTATCTCCCCAGCCCCTGAACTTTATTTGAGAAACCACTGGAAGCACAGACTCTAGGGCTAGACACACCTGGGTTCAAATACCAGCTCAGACACTTGGTAACTGTGGGATCCTCACCAAATAACTTTTTAAAATGAACTAAAATATCGACAAAGTGCTCCAGAACATCCTGGGATACAGTAAGTGCTACTGAAGTATTGGTTGTTATCATCAGCAGCATAAGCAGGGCTTTTAGCCAGCTACCACATGGGATGTATCTATCATGCTCTCAAACAAATACAAGTCCCTATCCGCACCGTCAATGAGTTCGCAACTCACAGCTGGGTTAGGGAGAGAAGTTACACTTCTTTTCCCCTCTTATTCTTCCTTTCTCCTTCTCTCTTGCCTTTTCCTATTCTCATACAACACATTGAGCACATAATCCAGAAACTGTTCTGGGTGAAGAAAGAATAGGAGGTTGGACCCCAATCCAATTGCCTTCTTCCTTCCCAAGGCACTCACTCAGAGTCCCAGGACTCTTACCACGCAGACTGAAAGGTCATTAGATCAGATGGTCTCCAAGGGCATGTATAAAGCAAAGATGAAGAAGATTGATTAGACAGTAAAGGCAGCTGCTCATCTGACATGAGGCCCTGACAAAGTTCTTCTCAAATTATGTCTGAAACATAGTAGTGGGGATTAAAAATATCCAAGGACCTTGAGATAAAGGGATGCTCATAAGAGGCATAACTCTGAAAATATGTCAGAATAATCCTTAGGAGGTAGCGTTTTGATAGGATTAGCTGTAACAGTTTCCCTTGCCCTGTCCAATTCTGCTGACAAAATCATAACCACTTAGAGAATTAAAAAAAGTTTCCCAACATTTCCCCCAAAGTGAGATGGCTGCTGTAGATCATTTCTCCTCTCCCTTCCTCCAACCAGCTGGATGGTGCTCATGGTGATGGCTTTATTCCTGATGGGGTGGTTTTGGTTGGGTATCTGATTGGCTCCCTGGTTGCTAAGAAAATGGTTGCCTTGGTGTCTGAGATTTAAGGGCCATAGTAAGCGCCATGTGGGAGTTTGCGTGGGGAAGGAAGTCTGTGAAGAAAATTCACATTGGTTTCTTCCTTACAAGAGCTCCCTCCTTTCTCAAGGTAAATTTAGTTTTCTTCCTCAAAAAAAGAAAATGAAAAGATTCTCTTATTTCCATAAATTCTTATAGTACGTATTTGGAAATTTGGTTCCGTTCCTTTTTTTATCGCCCTTCTCCAACTGTCTGCGGCTTGCTGGCACGTGGAGGTTGAAGCCCTGACTGTTCACATTTCTGACAGATGACACAACTGCTGTGTTTCACAATGCACTAGCCTCCAAGTCTTGCCAGATGGGTAGGGTTTTCCATCTCTATGGGGCCCCGAAAGATCACTACTTAGCTCTTATACACATTCACTGAGAAGGGGAGATCCCTTTTGTCCCACAGAAAATAAAACAATGTGGAATTTAAGAGCTAGAAAAGAGTACTAAGCAAAAAGGGAGGTGCACAGAGTAGCTTATGACTTTGCAAATTGTTACCACTCAACAGGCCTGGATGGTGAAGTATCTGGTGTGGGAGAAGGGGTTAACACTAGGAAGTGAGATGTCTAAAGATTTGTGAGGTTCCCCTATCTTGCTTCTGGGCATCCTCAGAAGGGTTGCTGCCTTTCAGCCTTGAGCACACTGGGAACTGTTTCCAGGGAGACCACTTAAATCCACCAAGATAGCAGTGTAGTAGACCAAGAAATTTCCATGACCAAGGGTTTCTCTCAACTCACCAATTTTTAAATACCTGCAGTAGGCTGTACACTAGGGGTGAGCCATACAGTGTCACCAACCTGAGAGCTTACAGCTATGTAGGAAAGGCAGACCCCAGACAAGTAACTGTAGAGACCCTTGATCCTCCTCAGCTGAATAACACAATGAACGAACAGTGGCAGCAATAGCTATGCCCAGTGACCTCTAGGGAATGTCTGAAACTGTTTACCTGAGAATTAGTAGTGCCAAATACCACCATTCATTCCTCCTTACTTCCCCAACTGTCTTGTGGTTTTACTGCTTTAAGAAAGCAGACTATAGTACTGTTTGCCTATATTCTATCCCCAGCCTTCTGATACATTTCTAAATCATACGGCTCCGCTGCAGAGACTGCTGAATTTAATGGATCTTGGAGAGCACACCTGCAACAAGGTGGAGTGAGGGGCAGGGCTTCTGCGCTAACTAGGGGACTCTGGAATTCTCCACTGTGGTTCCTAGAACTTTAGGTAGCCTATGTAGGAATATCCTTCATTGGTTTTAAGAAAATAATAATAATAATTATTTTTTTAACATTTATTTAGTGTGTGTGTGTGTGTGTGTGTGTGTGGTGCTGGGGGATTGAACCGCAGTCCCTGTGCTTCATCAAGCTTGTTCCAAGTAGGTACTTTAGACCACTGAGCCATCTCACCAGCCCCAAGAAAATAATTATTTTAATCTTTTAAAATTATTTTAATCTTTAAAATATTTAAAATAACATTAGGATTTCTTAACTGTAAGTCTGGGAAGCTGGTATATTTATTTATTCAATGCTAGCTTTTAATGTAGCAAGCAATAAATACAGAGGGAACAATGGCTAAATAAGAATGAGGATCTTCCTTAATGTCCTTTAATTTCCTCATATTTAGATCCACTCATTCATGGCTCTTTGAACAGTTTCATGCCATCAGTCTTAATTGAAGGGTCAAAACAAAGTGAGGTGACAGGAGGAATGTCTGAGGTGGAAAGAGCAGGACAGGTATGGGTTATGTGAAAAGGATGGCTTAGGAAAGGGAAAAGGAACTGGGATGTCTTGCTATCTTTATCCTGAGTGATTCCTCTCCTCTCCTCTCCTCTCCTCTCCTCTCCTCTCCTCTCCTCTCCCCTTCCTTC
>NW_004524669.1:3914917-3989382 GCF_000260255.1 Octodon degus | reverse complement strand
CTTCCTTCCTTCCTTCCTTCCTTCCTTCCTTCCTTCCTTCCTTCCTTCCTTCTTTCCCTCCTGCCCACTTACCTATCTTTTTTGAGACAGGGTCATACCATGTAGTTTTGGTTGGTCTTGAACTCATTATGTAACCCAAGCTGGCCTTGAACTCACAGTAATCCTCCTGCCTCAGCCTCCCAAGTGTTGGGATTACAGGCATGCACATTTATTTGTTTTTTAATGTGTGTGCTGCTAGGTAGAGGATAGAGAACAAGTACAGCAAAATAGAAAGAAGAAAAAGACCTCCTGCTGATTTGTATCCAACTCATTGAAGGGATGGAAGATTTAAGGTTTCCAAAGAAATGTTATACAATCAAGTCAGTCTGACAGATGTGTCTGAGTATCTACTTTTGCCGGACCCAGTGGGAAGACACTATATAGTTCGTTCGTGTGTTCTCTCTGTCTCTGTCTGTCTGTCTGTCTGTCTGTCTGTCTGTCTGTCTGTCTCTCTCTCTCTCTCTCTCTCTCTTTTTTGGAACCAGGGATTGAACTCAGGCCCTTGCGCTTGCCAGGGAAGTAATTATTCCACTAAGCCATCTCCCTGGCCCCCATAGTTTAGTTCTCTTGATCTGATGTCTCTATCAATAATAAAATGTTGGAAGTTGTTAGTATTTTTTTCTCAATTGCCATAGATACTTGGAGCGAATTATGTCTTGGTTGCCAACAAAGAATAAAACTGGACAAAGTTCTTATGCCAGTGCCTTATAGTTTGGAATTCTGATGACCTGCAGTCAATTTTCTTTTGATTTCAAAGTACAAGCTCCGAAGCTTAGAGACAATCTATCCCTATATTTCCATTGAGACAATGACCTCAAATGGTAATATAGGAAAACAGGAATGAATAAGGCTTGTTCAAGCAGGGAGAAGTAGCTTGTCTAATATTCTTTTTCCTTGATACTTTTTTTTTTTTAGGGATTGAACTCAGGACCCTGCACTTGCCAGGCAGGCACTTATTCTATTGAGCTATCTCCCCGGCCTTCGATACATTTTCAAGATTAGTATAATTAGAGTAGTATGCCAGATGTGATGGTGCATGCCTAAAATCTCATCACTCGGAAGGCTGAGGTGGAAGGATCACTGCGAGCGTGAGGCCAGTTTGGCTAAAAAGTGGGTTTAAGGCTAGCCTGAACTGCATGCGTGGTAAAAAAACAAAACAAAACAAAACAAAAAAAAAAAAACTTGTCTCAAAAAGACTAGAAAGAAAAAAGACAGTAGGGCTTGATTCTTTACATACATATGGAGAGATAAACACCTTAGAGAGAATTCTTTCTCTACTGCAAATCTTCCACAACATGCACACACACATACACAAAGTTTGGGACTTAAATGACTTAAAAACTAACTTGTCCCATGGATAGCAAGATATTATTAAATGTTGTGATCCCAGAGTCTCTAGTCACTGCTGTGTTAGTGGGTTAGACTGTCTGAACTCTGTGAACAGCAATTAGGGTCTTGAGAATTGTGTGGACAACAATAAAGCAACTCAGCTATATCAAAATGAATTAAAAGAAGATACATGCAGAATCAAGGGGGAGCTTGTGAGAGAAAATCTACTACTGACTTTATCTCCAAAAAGAGCAGCCTGAGATGTACACCAATCCTGGAGAGAGGGCTGCTGTCAGGAAACTGTGGTCTATAGAAAAACCCTCAGGCTACATCACAGAGAAACTGCTTTGCACAGGGAATCCAGCACTAATAGCAACATCACTGCAGACATGCCACGATGCTCTCCCTCAGCACAGCACCTAAAAATAAGGGGGGCTGGCTTACCCAGTCACACATCAACTTTATTTATGGATATGTGGGTGTCTAGAGAAAGGCAGAATTAGGTGCAATCAAAATGCACAGTACATTTTTCCTTTAGGAAAAAGTGGAAGAGCTGCAAGTAGTTAGAAAGGAAAAAAGGAAGGTATGCTGTGGGGTGGAGTCCATGAAGGGGATTCCATCACTGCAAACATGCACAGGGTTTCACCCACATTCCCTGACATCTCACAGCACTCCAAGAGCTCCTTATCATGGTGATGACTGAGACCTGTTGAGATCTTCCAGCTCATTCTGTCACTCCTTCATCCTTATCTGCATATGATGCTGGCAGCAAATCTGAAGCCTTTGATTCTTTGTACACAGCTTTGGGCATAAACTTTGTGATCTTGTAGGCTGTATTCCTAAAGCTCAGTGACAGGGATTATATTCACCATTGACATATTTACATCTCAGTAGTTCGCACTAGCATCACAGGACACGTACCTTCTACTAGTGTATTTGTAACACTCATTAAACTGTTAATTCTGTCTTTTCGTCCATAGGAGGCCAGTTGGTCCATGGATACTAGAAGAGATCCAGGGCCTTTCTTCTTAATTTCCACTTCGGTTGTTGCCTAAAAAAAAAAGCAAGTAGGGTTAGTAAAGTCTGATAAGTATAAGACTAGGCCTTACTGATACACAGTCCAGTGTGTGAGAAGTTTGACCTTCATTATGATTTGGTTTTGTTTCTTTTTAATTTACTGTACTAGCCTAGTCACTTCAGGAAGTAGAATGAAAAAAATTGGCCATGGGTGATCCTTAGTTCTGCAGATAAGTCATTTAAGTTTATGTAAATGGACAACAATGAACCCAAGAATCTGGCTGGGATCTAAAAACATCACCTGTCTAGTTCTGAGCATAGAGTAGAGACCAGACCCCTTAGGAGTACTGTCGCCACAAGTGGGCCTTGAGTTTTTTTCTCCTGTCTCATAGCCACAGAGTTTGGGTAGAACTAATTCAGCTCTACTTGAAATTTTATTAATGCTAAGTTCCCAATCACACTGAGCAACATAGATACCGTTTCTTCCCTGGAGAGGCACTCTGCCACTCTAGCAAACTGCCCCTTCCTGATATCAAACCTGTACCAACTAAACACTGGCAATCTGAAATTCTATTCCAAATCCCATCCAAGGCATTGTAAGAAAATAGGGCAAGATTTAGTATCTTAATTAAATATATTGCATCATATGTATATATTTATTATTTATCTTGCCATCTTACAATATTACTTTATGAGTTAACCTGTAATGTTCAAATTTCCAACCAAATAAAACAGGCAGAAAATATTATCAAATTGTCATAACATGTTACTTGCTTTGCTAAGGGCAATATTAGTATGGTGTATTACAGCAAAGAATTTCTTATTGTCCCTGGCTTATTCGCTTTGTGACTGTTCTACATCAGATTAGGTAATGGGATGGCCTAAAATGTGTCTCTCTAGTAACTATGTTGCCCATTATACCATGGTGACCAAGGGCAACTGGCTGCACCTTCCACAGTAAACGTAAGAGGAAAGAAATGGTCACTGTCCCTCGGAGGACAGGGAAGAGCTATAGGCATGAACCTAGAGAAGTATATGTCTGATCAGAACTAGAATGAACTTGTTGTGCCCCACCCACCCCATCTTGTACTGGGGACTGAATCTACACTACAGCCTTTACACTGAGGATTTTTTTTTTTTTTTTTTTTGCTCCGAATGCCCTCAGGGCACTTTTGGCTGGCTGGAGTGTTGTGGGGATCGAACTACCCCAACCTGAGGCTGACAGCTTTGTGGAAGCAGCCACTTAAGAACTGAGCTAGGGCCAGGCCCCCAAGCCTTTACACTGAGCTACATCCCCAGGCCTTTTTTATTTTGAGATAAGGTCTTACTAAGTTGCTAAACTGCTCAGCCTAACCTCAAACTTGGAATCCTTCTGCCTCAACCTCCCAAAAAAAGAAACAGTATTTAACAAAATTCAACAGACATGTGCCACCATGCCTGTTGAACCTGGTTGTTTTGAAAATACTTTTGGAGAACTACATCAAAAAAAATCCTTGTGGGCCAGTGAGATAGTTTAGAGGTCTAAAGTGACTGCTTAGGCAAGCTTAGACAAAGTGAAGGGACCATGGTTCAATCGCCAGCACCAAGTGCTGCACCAGCCCTGTCCCCAGGGCAGGCTGAGTGGGCCACAAAAAAAAAAAAAAAAAAAAAAGAAAGAAAGAAAGAAATCCTTGTGTGCTTGAATACATTTAGATTTTAAGGGCTGCAGAGAAGAAAGTTCCTGGCAGACAGAAAGATTTATCTGACACAAAAACAAACAAATGTCTCATCAGACTGCTTTAATGATCCAGACATTTGGTTCACCCTTGAGTCTTACTCGTTTAGTTAGCTTGGTTGACAGAAAGAGCAGAAAGAAAAAGGAAAAATAAATGATATCCCTGGGAATTCCTGCCTGCTTTACTATATCAGTATCTTGTTAACTACTGTCTCAGATTATAAGATACACTTGATAATCCACTCTTTCTTCCTTTCTTTCTTTCTTTCTTTCTTTCTTTCTTTCTTTCTTTCTTTTTTTTTTTTTTTGGCAGAACCAGGTATTGAACCTAGGCCCTTGCGCTTGCAAGGGAAGTGCTTATTCTACTGAGTCATCTCTCCGGCCTGATAATCCACTTTTTGTTAGAGTTCTCAGGCTGATATTCAAGTTGCTTGATGCTGTATAAACTAAACTACATATACATATATTTTTTTCTTTTTTCTTTTTTAAGTCATTGGTACAGGGTCTCGCTATGCAGCTCTGACTTGTAGTGATCCTCCTGGCTCAACCTTCCCAGCGCTGGGATTACAGGCATGCGCCACCACGCCCAGTTTCAGTGGCCAACACAGCACTCCCATGGTTCCAGGGTCAGCACAGCATGTACCAGGGATCGAACTGGGTCCTTGCACTTTCCAGACAGGCGCTTAGACCACTGAGCTCTCTCCCCAACCTTAAACTACTATATTTTAAAAATAAAAATCACCTAAAAGTGAACAACAAAAAAAAGTTTTCATACAATAGACTCTTGTTTATGGCATTGTACTGATCCTGTAATTTTACTGAGTTGTCCTTCTATAAACCTATAGTTCAGGCCAGATAATTTTCATAATGATGACTGTGAAGGAGATTGCTTAAGTGCTGATGTATGGGCCAGCTGGCTCATCGAGCAGTATAAAATTGCATACAATGATTTTGGTATTAAGCGTATCTCATCATTTTCTGGATTTGCGAGATAGAACAAAATATAATTTATGTAGACTTTATTAACATCAAACTCTGAAAGACCTAGTCAAATTATTAGAGTATTATTTAATGATCCCTGATGAAAAGCTTAAATAACCTTTAGCTTGAGGATTTTTTTTAATGGGGGAGAACCCATGGCCTTGCATATGCTAGGAAAGTGCTCTACTACTGCGCTACAGCCACACCCTCTAGGTTGGGAGTTAAATAAAAGAACCCACATAAGTCAATTCATCCTCAACTTAATATTAATGTTTCTGTGCTACATGAACATAATCCAGAGCAGAGATATGTTTGGAAACAAATTCTATTAAAATTTGACTTGTAACTCCATTATTATTGAACACATCCTTTTTATATTGTAAAGGGAAATATGTAAGACACTAAGCAACAAAAATTTCAAAGCTCATAGTCAAGGTACTTCAGAAGATTAAAAAAGAAATTCATTATGTTATCTCTCTTCTTACACAGACAAGGACATGTGGAGTAGATCCAAGCAACTGGTTCCATTAAAAAGTCTTATGGCAACTGTATGGTCCTCAGAAAATTGCCCACCTATCTGCAAAATAATCAAGAGTTATACAATTCATGTTTCAAAGATGAAATTATTGGAAAAATTAGGAAATATTTTAAATAAATTTTACTGGAAGTATTACTTTTTTCTTTTCTTTTCTTTTTTCTTTTCTTTTTTTTTTTTTGGTGGAACCAGGGATTGAACTCAGGCCCTTGCGCTTACCAGGCAAGCACTTATTCTACTGAGCCATCTTCCCAGCCCCTCTTTTTTTTTTGAAGGAGTGAAAAAAGTCAGTATCATTCAATCAAGAATGAGATAATAAAGAAGAAAATGTATAGGATCATATCATAGATGCAGAAAAACAGTATTTAACAAAATTCAACTCCTTGTCATAATAACATTTCTTAGCAAATTATGAATAGAATGTAGCAATTTAAACCTGATAAAAGACATTTTTTTCAAAAATGTATTTGGTTGTTGCAGGGTCCCTCTCCAGCACTGGGATTACAGGTTTGCACCACTGATTTTAGCCCCTGGGGGCAGGGCCAGCACAGCATGTGGTACCAGGGATCCATCACAGTCCCTGCACTTGCCTAAGCAGGTGCTTTAGTCCACTGAGCTATCTCACCAGCCCCAACAAAAGACAGTTTTGAAAACCTGTAGCCAATATCATCCCTCCAGGTAAAACTTTAAATCTTTTCATCTTACTATTAGAAATAATGAAAAGTGTATTCTTTCATTACTTCTATTCAGTTTCACATCTCAAGTCCTAGTTGGTGCAATAAAGCAAAAGAGAAAGAGAGAGAGAGAGAGAGAGAGAGAGAGAGAGAGAGAGAGAGAGAGAGAAGATGGCAGCTGGTATTCGTAGAAAATATTATCATATTTGTAGAAAATTCTAGAATTTTCTCAAAAACCTCCAAATGTAATAGAACCAAAGCATTAAAGTTATCAAGGCTACATATTGCAAGGTCTATATATAAAAATCAACTATTTTATAGTCTGGCAATAAGTATGTGAAAGTAAAGTTTTAAAAATTACCCTCTGAAAGTATTAAAAGTATCAATACCAATACCAAGGAATAAAGCTAAAGAAAGATGTGCAAGATCTTTCTATACGCTATTCAATTTTGCTGAAACTTAAGACCTAAATAAGTAAAGAGATACGTCACACTATAGATTCTAAGATGTTAGAATTAAGATATTCTCCTGAAATTGAGCCATTGATTCAGGAAAATAATCTTTTAAAGAATAGCAAAATAATCCCTTAAAAATTGTTATTGTTAAATATCCTTAAAAGTAGTTTTTTTTTGGAGGGTTCATGCTGCCTCATTTCAAAACTTATTATAAGGTTAGAATAATCAAGATAAACATGTCTTGCCATAAGCACAAACAAAAGATCAAGGGGATAGAAGAGATTCCTCAAGCAGACACAAACATTTCTATATTTATACTTAGTTAAATTAATTTATTTTTCAGTTTTTTGGGGAAGGATTTTTTTTTTTTTTTTTGCTACCTCAGGCTACGTTGAGGGTGAGTCTAGTATTTTTCAGTTTTCTGACTCAAGGTCATACTATATATTCCAGGCTGGCCTTGAACACATTATGTAGCCTGGGATGGCCTCCAACTTATGGTGATCCTCCTGCCTCAGCTTCTGGATGCTGGGATTATAGGTGTGTGCCACCTACACCTGGCATATTAACATGGATATCTGGCCAAGGAAGAAAAGGAATGTCCCTTAAACAAAGGGTGTGGAAAGACTGGATGTCATCGAGCTTTGTCCCTATCTCATTTCACACTCAAAAATTAATTTGAGATAAATCAGAGCCCTAAATGTAAAACCCAGAACCATTAGCAGTTAGAAAAACAAAATATCTTCATGAACTTCAGAGTAAGCAGGCAAAGAGTTCTTGAACAGGATGGAAAAAGTAGTATCATAAAAGAAAAGAAAAGGAAAGAAAACGTCATACACTGGACTTCATAAAAACAAAAATCTAATAAAGTATTTGTTTCTAGAAAATATAATTTTAGACAATTATAGATTGTCTAAAAGAAAATATAAAAATTAATTAGTAATGAGACAAATCAGTTAATAAACAATTCACTGAAGAAGACAGGAAAAGTCAATAAGCACATGAAAGGTGCTCAATAGCCTTAGTTATCAAGCAAAGTGAAGAAAATACTTTATGCCCATTAAAATGCTAAAATCATCCAAGTGTGTAGCACACTCTTGTAATCCCAGAACTGTGGGAAATTGAGGCAGGATGGTCACAAATTTGTTATCAATCCAGATAATTTAAGGACCTAGCAAGATTGTCTAAAAAAAAAAAAATAAATAAAGGGTCAAGGAAGTAGCTAGTACAAAGGCCTTGAACTCAATCCCTATTAACAAGAAGAAGAAAAAAAGCTAGAATTAGGGGCCACAGGTATAGCTCAGGGGTAAAGCACATGCATAGCATGTTATGAGGTCGAGGGTTCAATCTTTACCATGACCAAACAAACAAAAGACCAACAACACTATCTGTAATATACAGAGGATGGGTTTAAAAATGGTGTAACTGAAGCCGGGAAGATGGCTCAGTAAAATAAGCATTTCCCTGGCAGGCACAAGGGCCTGAGTTCAGTCCCCCGTTCTACCAAAAAAAAAAAAAAAAAAAGGTGTAACTATTGTGGAGAACTACTCGGTAATTTCTCATAAAGTTAAACATACATTTACCACATGATCTAGGAATTTTACTCTGAGGTAGTAATCCAATAGGAACGAAAACATTTATTATTTATACAAAATAGTAGTAAAAGAATGCTCACAGCTTATACTAAATGCAAATTGGGAGCAGCCTAAATGTCCATTAACAGGAAAATGGACAAACAAATTGGGGTATATTTACACAAAGAAACACCATTCATCAGTAGAAGAAATGAACTATTGATACCAAAAAAATAAGAATATTTCTCCAAGAAATCTTGTTGAATGAAAGAAGTCAAAACAGAAAATATCTATTGTACAAGTCTACACAGATGAGTGAAAACAAGCCTATGGTGATACAAGTCCAAAGTGGTGGCCTGAAATGGAGCGGTCTGACCCGAAAGGGCCAGCGTGCAGGAGGGAATGGGGGTCTGTCATGAGCAGTTTGGCCGACAACCCTCAACTGGTCAGACAGCCCCTCCTCCATCTCCCCACAACTTCGGCAGCTCTTGGGTGAGGGCTACCGGCGATAGTACAGCAATCTGATCATGCAGTACCTATACTTCTGACAAGGAATATGGATGCAGAGCGTGTGAATGTGTGTAAAGCATTATCTGTATTGTGGAAATAAAGATCAACCAAATCAGAAAAATCATGACTATTTATTCAGAGCTTGTGCAAGCAAGGGAGTCAGTCATGCATGGTTTTGGCAACATCATCTGCACTTGGGCAGACTCAGAGGAAGGCAGGAAGGAAAAGCTTAGTGGGAAATATTTTACTCAAGCCCTGGTGCAAGCCTGGGGCCACTGCCATTGGGAAACTATAGGGGAATGAGGGCAGAGCTGCCTTCCTCCCCGACAAGGGCCGAAGTTGCAAGTGAGGACGAAAATGAGTGGAGCCAGTGAACATTAATCAAGTCCACTTTGGGCTCCTGCTGGAGAGGTCTGCTGTTTGTCTTTCTGAACAGTCAGTCAAGTCAGCAATTTGATTCCAAGGAGTTGGTCTTATAATAGGCTAGCTTCCTGGGTATGAGTGCAGATAAGGGGCTTGGTTTTTTGGCCAGCTCAGGGGCCAAGGTTCTATTTTCATATGTGGTCTGCTCATGGTTCACTTGCAGAAGTGATTCTCTAATACTCATCAAATTATAGTATTAATGGAGAGCTAGAAAACAAATATATACTCACTACAACTACCTAAGAGCACACAGACTGAAACTGCGAAGCACATCATCTAAAAGCGCTAAGAATGAATGGGGGACTAACTAGTGTTTAGAGGAAAACACCTCTATTACCAAGAAACCTTAATTTGCTAAAAATCAAGGTGCACAGAATGCTATGAGTGTGAGCTATTCCTGAAGTTCCATGTTCCCTAGTAGAGTTGTCTTTTTCTTTTTTCTTTTTTTTGGTATCAGGCATTAAACTCAGGACCTTGTGCTTGCCAGGCAAGCACTTATGCTGCTGAGCTGTCCCCCTGGTCCCCTAGTTGAGGTTTTAAAAGCTGGGTTTGAAAGACTTAAGTTTTTCATGTTTGTTTTTTTTCCCATTGTTTCTTTTTTTTCCTCAATTAAAAAAAAAAAAAAAAAAACCCTGAGGCAAAATGCATGTAACAAAAAAATTCTTCAGGGGCTGGGGATTTGGCTCAGTGGCAGAATGCTTGCCTAGCAAGCTGGAAGCCCTGGGTTTGGTCCTTGACTCCAAAATCAAAAAATAACTCTCCCCTAAAAAAAAAAAAAAAAAAAAAAAAGAAAGAAAGAAAAAGAAAAAACTTCAACCAAAAAATACAGTAAAATAAAAAAAGGCCAAAAACAAAAAAATTCTTTATTCCAACCATTTTAAAGGGAACAATTCAATTCAAGGTTTTAGCACATTCATAATATTGTACAACCATCATCACTATCTAATTTCAGAACATTTCCAACCTACCAAAGAAAACATGGTACCTGTCAGACCTCCTCCCCCTCTCTGCTTTGATCCCAAAACTAATAATCTGATTTGTCTCTATGGATCTGCCGCATTTAGGTATTTCATGAAAAGAGAATCATATAAAATATGTCCTTTTGTGACTGGCTGTTTCACTTAGCATAAGGTTTTTAAAGTTCACCCCAGATATATAAACACTTCATCCCTTTTTATGGCCAGAAAGTATTCCACTGCAGGGATGTACCACAATTCATTCAATACATTTACCAGCTGACAGGTACTTTGGTTGTTTCTGCTTTTTTTTTTTTTTTTTTTTTCTTTTGGTAGAACTAGGGATTGAACTCAGGCCCTTGCGCTTACCAGGCAAGCTCTTATTATACTGAGCTATCTCCTTGGCCCCTGTTTCTGCTTTTGGACTAATGAATACTTTTATAAGTATTCATGTACTAACATAAAATTTTCTTTGTTAACATATGTTTTCAATTCTCTTGCGTATGAACCTAGGAAGGGAATTGCTGGGTCATGTTAAATCTGTGTTTATATTTTTGAGGAGCTGCCACACTAATGTTCAAAGAGGCCATACCATTTTGCATTCCTTTCAGCATTGCTGGCTGTCACTTCTTCTGTTAGACCATGGCCAATGCTAGGGAGAAGTACCTGGAGTAGACTCCTACCCAGAGCAGCTTTCTAGTCAACCTGCCCTGGAGCTCCCCTCAGGATGCTGTGAGGTGACCTCCACCGCAGGTTCAGCTGCCCAGGTCTCACCACCTCAAACAGTGATGGCAAACCCTTTAGAGCTTTTCAATGATACAAAAAAACAAAAACAAAAACAAAAAACAAAAACAAAAACAAAAAAAAACCCACCAGCCTTTTTTTTTTTTTTTTTTTTAGGGGAGGTGACATATGTGCCATAGGTTCGCCATCCTGACCTAGGAGCAAGAGAAAGTTGTTGGGGAGGGCTAGAACTGACAACTTTTTTTTTTTTTTTTTTTTGTCTTTTTGAGCCAAGATTTTACATGTAGTTCAGATTGGCTTCGAACTCACTAAGTTTTAGCCCAGGGTGGCCTCAAATTTGCAGTCATCCTCCTGCCTTAGCCTGTAGAGTGCTGGGATTTCAGGCATGTGCTACCATGCCTGCCTGGTGAACTAACAACCTTTTAAATCAGGAACCTTTGTCTGTTGTGAATTCAGCCTGAAGGAGCCTTGGAGCAAAACTGTCATTAATTGAGGAAGCAACTGAGAACTTTAGCCAAGCTCTTTAAAAGTTAAACCTCATACAAGTTAATTCCCTGTTTCTTAAAAGAAATGGAAAATTTATTAGGGCACTTGGCTTCTGGTTTCTATCCTTCTAAATTATAGCAGTCTTCCTCATAGTTACTACAGCATCTACAGAGGGCATATCCTGCCCTCTATCTATCTGCCAAAAAAACTCAACTTCTGATTGTAAATTCCTTTCTTGTGGAAATACATAACTGGATATTTATCAGCCATTTTTCTGAAAAGTAAAATTCAGAGCATTTTAGAAGTCCTGAGAACCTAGCCATTAATCAACCTCCTCTTCAAGCCTTTCTAAAATTTCTGCAGTGTTCTGCTTTAAAGTAATTATATAGCAATTTCTTTTCCAGACAAAGGATCTTTGCGATCCTAGAAGGAGTCCTACTGAGTCAAGCAACTCAGTAGAAATCCCATTCTCTACTTTCCTGGCCTAAAAAGAAGTACAGGAAAGGAAAGGAAACTGACTTTCTGAGCCTCAAGAATGGGCTATATAATACGCTTCACATTTTATATGTGTTATTATGTTTAATCTTCACAATAACCCAATGAAAAAGAAATGAGTTCATGATTTTTAATTTCTCAGGATTTCATGAGGAAATAAAGAACCTGGGCTCTGGAGATAGTATCACCTAGTAGTTAATAGTTAAAGTCTCGGAATTATATTACACAGACAAATGCTAACTATACTGCTTACTGTACAATCTTGGACAAATTACTTTATTCCTCTAAGCCTTTGGTTGACTCTTCAAAAATGCAAACAATAGCATTATCTACTTCAAAGAGTAGAGGCTGGGAGCATTAAGTGATCTAATGCTTTGGCAAGCTGCTTCAACAAGGAGCCTTCCTTGTCCTCCCTCCACCCTGTTTTTCTGAGGCAGGTTCTCACTATGTAGTTAAGGTTAGCCTTGAACTTACTATGTCGCCTAGGCAGGCCTTGAACTTCCAGTGATCTTCCTGTCTCAGCCTCCTGAGTGCTGAGATTACAGGTGTGTGCCACCATGCTCAGCTCAATGTGATTTCTGAGTTACATGGGACTTGGGATGCTACCAAAACCTACTCTCTTTATGCATGAAGTGTAATGATTCTCACCATTATTTCTGGATCTGAGGTAAATGGGAAAGTGCCCTCCATTAGCAAAAATCAAACGTAAAAATTCCCAAACTGTGAAAAAAAAAAATCATTATCTTTCTTTTTTTTTTTTGGCGGAACTGGGGTTTGAACTCAGATCCTTGTGTTTGCCAGTCAAGTGCTATCCTACTGAGCCATCTCCCCGGCCCCCTATCTTTCAATCATAACTATGTAATTAGTGAAGATGAGATTCTAGTGGTGTAATGCCTGGATGTCCCTTTTTCAAAAAATAGCATATCATATTTCTTACTCTGAGGCTGTAGGAAAAAGAGTGTGTATGATAGGCCAATCACTGCATAAGACCAGCCTGTGAGCCATCAGGGACTCTTATGTCACTCCCCCCAGCAAGAGAATATGTCTCAATTACTTTTCTCTTGTTGCTGGGACAAAAACACCTGACACTCAAAATTAAGAAAGGAGAAAAAGATTTATTTAGCTCACAGTTTGTGGAGGTTTCAGTCCATACTCAGCTGGCTCCAGGGCAGAGAGGCACATGGCAGAGGGCAGCAGTTCATGGGGGTGAAAAAACAGTCAAACAGCAAAAGCAAAAAGAGAAGAGGCAGCAGCAGAAAGCAAGCCCCTCTCCCTTCCTTATGTTGCATTCAGGCTCTCTGCCCCAGGACGGGTGTAGCACTCACATCCATAATTCTAGCAGCACTCACTCATAATGACTTTTTTTTTTTTTAATTTTATTTATTGGGAGGGGGCCAGCTCAGCCCACCAGGGTGCGGGGCGGGCTGGCATGTGGTGCTGGGGGACCAAACCGAGGTCCCTGTGCTTTGCTAAGCTTGTTTTAAGTAGGTGCTCTAGACCACCGAGCCATCTCACCAGCCCCAGCACTCACTCATAATCCCAGCATTGGATCATGAATTAACCACAAACTCTAGAAGCCACCCCGTGACTGCATGAGGCTCTGGGGGGACATCTATACCCAAACCATAACCTTCTGTCCTTGGCTCCCCAAAGACTCATGTGCATCCCTTTATATAAAAGGCATTTTAGTCCATGTCTAAGAATTGCCAAAGTCCTAAGAGTTTCAGCACTGGAAAAGTCCAAGTCACAAGTCTCCTCTGAGATCTAAGGCAAACTCTTAGCTGTGCACTCCTGCACAAATGAAAAGTTAAACACTTACAACATTCATGGCACAAGGAAAACATTACCATTGCAAAAGGCACAGTGGGATTCAAAACACTGGAACCAAAGCAAGCCCAAAATCCATCAGGGCAAACATTAAGTCCTGTAGTTCCATAAGGACCATCTGAAATAATCTGTGATAAACTATGAACTCCAAGGGCCTTACACGACTTCACCCCTATGCATTTTTGGTGGTAGCTCCCATGGTTTTTCTCCTAGGCCTGCTTTGCTCCCTTCTTGCAGCTTTTCTTAGATCATCTACATTCCTGGCTTTTCTAAACTTCTGAGGTGTCTACTGTACTTTAGGCTTCTCACTCACAGCTTCACATACTTCTCTCTCAGGGGCACACTGCATGGCCTTCCAGGCCTTTTTTTTTTTTTTTTTTTTTTTTTGTGGAACCAGGGATTGAACTCAGGCCCTTGCACTTGCCAGGGAAGCGCTTATTCCACTGAGCCATCTCCGCGGCCCTTTTTTTTTAAATTTAATTTTTTTCCAGGCCTTCTAAAATCTAGGATAAACCTTCTTAACCTCTGGACTTTTGAATTCTGCATGTGCCCCACACCAATGCCACTGACAGCTGGTGAAGTAGCCAGGTTTTCTTCTCTCTTGGCTGTAGCAGTTGAGTGCCTGGATCACTGAGCACTCTGAACCTGATTCTGAGGAACAAATGCTCTATGCTGCTGCCATTCTGGTGTGACTGCTGCTGCTATTCTGGGACATGGCACTCTGTGGCTTTCTCCTCAAAGCAAAGTCTTTCACTTTTGCAGTTTTGAGGCTACAAAGGGAGGAGATTATGCTGCTTCTTGTGATGCCCTCAAGCCATCTTTTCTATTCTCCTGTTCCTTCTTGGCAATGGAGATCTTCTCCACTATGTTTGCAGTCCGCAACTTTATTAGAGCTTCCTTTCTGGCCAAACTCAGAATATTTTAAACCATTCTGCTGGGCTCTTTGCTCTTGATTCTCAACATAAACCTGGCTAAAAGTCCCCAACAATAGCCACGTCACTGTCTCAACATTTGACTGTCTTAAAATTTCTTTTGCCAGATTAATCAGTCTGCCACACTTAATGTCAGTCTTAAGACAGTCTCTGGACATGAGCAAAATGCAGACAAACTTTCTGCCAAGCCACAACACACATCATCTGGAGTACAACAGCCAACACAGTACTTCCCAGCAGAAACCTCCCTAGCCTGGTCTTCACTGGCAGGATTTCTATCAGCCTTCTGGTCTTTTGAACTCTGACCAGAATCTCCCACACAGAACAGCCAAAGATGTTCCAGCTCTACTCTTTCAGTGACATCTCCAAATCTTTCCTATCTCTACTCATTAGCCATTGCCAAAGGTTCTTGAACCACATGGTCACGTATAGTTACAGCAACAACTGACCCACTTCTTAGTACCAAATTCTGTCTTGGTTAATTTTCTCTCATTGCTGGGACAAAATGTCTGACACTCAACATTAAGGAAGGAAATATTTATTTAGCTCACAGTTTGTGGAGGTTTCAGTCCACATGGCTGGCTCTAAGACAGAGTGGCACATGGAAGAGGGCAGCAGTTCAAGGTGCTGGAACACAGCAAACCAGCAAGAGCAAAAAGAGAGGAGCAGCAGAGAGCATGCCTCTTTCTCTCCCTATCCACCCCAGGGTGGGTATAGCATGTGTTGGATCATGAATTAATCATGATTGCATGAGGTTTTAGAGTCATCTAGACCCAAACCATAACAGTATATATAACTTGAAAGCACTGTGATGGCTCAGGTGAAGCCCAGCTAATCCTTGCTTTGGACGCATCCAGTAAGTTTGATGGTATGAATCACTGTATCCGAGTGCATCTGGCCTGGGCTGCTGGGTAAGCAATTAATACCTCAAATTTTAAAATTAAAATTAGCAATATTAACCTAAAAGTATTAATATATTGTTTCCTTCCAAGAAAAATGACTATTTTCCCCATGTTTCAAAGAAATTAATATTTAAGATACCAAGGAGATCTCTTTGACATCAAGAAAATCTTGGTAAAATTTCACTTATGCAAGTTTCTAGTCTCTTAAAAAAAATCACCTACTGGAGAGGGTGGTGATAAGAAATAAATTACATATATGCTTTACATTGTGGTGAAATTCTGTATATGGCAGGTATAATTATTATGCCTATTGTAGAAAACTGGAAAATAGGAACAAAAAATGTCACTAATAATTTCTCCTCTCAAAGGTAACTATGGGCAACTTTTACCAGTCATCTCTTCATGTGTAATTTGTTTTTATATGGATTTGACCTCACATCATAGATTGCATGCATTGTTCACTTGTTATGTTCTTTTGGACCTATGAATCTAACATTTTCCCATACCAGTAATAGTTAGCTATGAGTTTTCTTTATGGCCTCTAATGAAATAGTTTTCCTAGTTATGAAGTCCTTGGGAATGATATGCTCTTGCCTACTCCTATCTTCCTGCTACTTTGGCGAATGACCCTTGGCATTGGGAATCATCAGTTCAGTCACCATCATCACTTGGACCACTGGAGAAAGTCTCCTGAGCACTTACAGGGTGCTGAGTATGTAGGGTCCCTGAAAACCAAAGGCAGAGCTGGATGGGCCACAATGCAGAGTGGTGCAGAAAGCCCTATATTCCACAGCCATCTGCTCAACTGAGTCTCAAATTTTTCTCCCACACAGTATAACAGAAGCTGCTCAAAAACAAAAACAAAACCCCCAAACCTGATCATCTGCCTTCAACTAGAGATGAAACTCCTTCTTGACATCTTTTCTTATATCTTATCTTTATGCAAAGAAGCGAGCAGTTATTTGGCTTAATCATTTTAAAACTGCCATGTCATCAACATTCAATTTAGTTCTACACATCTGTATTACCCCGACTGTACTATCATGCTGACCTATTCCTCACTTTCCACTGTTATCAGCTCTTGTTTTTAAGTGAATATAATTATTTATGTAATTGTGGTACCCACAGTTTATCCTCAGACACAGAATTAGTAAGTGTCAAAGTTAAACATAAAGATAACCATCTGAAACATTTGTGTTGGCTACCTCTCTGGGTTTAGGGAATCTTTAGTCATACTTATCATAGTTCCTATAGTTAGTGCTATTAAATAAACTTCTCTAGTAATGTAATGGACAAGTGATTATGCAGAGAAGACAGAAAAATTAACTGGGAGATAGAGAAACTGATCTAAGATTCTGAATGGTCTAAGGTTCTAGCTGTCTAGTTGCATAGCTGTAAGACCTAAAGGAACCCCTCTGACTCTGCTTTCCGTCTCAAAGACAGGAACACTAACTTTCACTTTATCAACCTTACAAAGTGTTTATTTACAACAAATTAAGTAATACACATGAAAATACTTTATAGGCTGGGGGCTCAGTGACAGAACACTTACTTAGTATGTGTGAGGCCGAGTTCAAACCAGCAACTCCCGTGCACCCCCACACAGAGTAACTGATAGCTTATAAACAACTACACATGTAAGGGGAAAATATTTTCCTTCTAAATAAAAGGGCAGGGATGCATGAAACAATACCAAGCATATCCATACTGGTCTTTGAACTCCTGCCTGGCTGCCCATCTGAGGTGCTGGGATTGAAACTGGGGCCTTGTGCATAATCAGGAGCACTCCATCACTGGGCAACACTCCTAGCACTGTAGTTTGGGATTTTGTCTGTATTTTTTAAAAAAATCTATATTCTTATAACTGGCCTATAGTACTAAAACACAGATTATTTTGAAAGATTTTATCCACAATCACCCAGCTGCCCTCCACACATGCACCATGCTAACTGGAGGGCTGGCTAGCTCCATGCTGTGTTAGAGGATGCTCAAGTGTTAGAGCAGAATAAACTGACATGCTGTATCTCAAGGCACCCGCAACCAGCTAAAGAGGCACCAGGGACAGTTAAGGAATTAGAGGTGGGAAAGATTAGGGTCATTGAGATTATGAAATTTTAAAACTAAAAAAAGTATAAACAGCTTAGAATTTAAAGAACTGTTAAAGAGATAGCATTTCCCAAGGAGGGAGACTATTATCTGAACTCCTAGACAAGTGAGACTGTGAAGCTATTAAACGCAACTCCTCCAGAGCCTGACATTTGATTACATTTAATATTCATCTTTTGCTTCCCTTCTTCTTCCTCCCCCGTATACCATGTGTTCTTGCCCCAACCTCCCACTTTTTCCTCCTTTGACTTATTTCCATTTCTACCCCACCTAACAGACTGGGTGGAGTTCCCTACTGGTTTCTTTAAGCCGTCCTTGCCTGGCTTTTCTGGGACACACCTCATGCCCCACCAGGAATTTCCTCTTTGGAAAAATCACATCTCGAGAATCCTTGCAAAGGAGACAGAAATAATAGTGCCTTTAAAAAGAAAAATAGAATAAAGTCTTTAAGTTCCAAGCTGTTTCCCTAAGAGAAGAAATGGGGGAAAGAGAAGCAATGCTGGTTCCAAACCGGCTTCAAGTTGGTCACTGGTGGTGGCACCTGGCATTCTCATTCCATCCCGGCAGTCAGTCAAAGCCAGTCAGTCAAAGCGGGTTAGGGAAGGAACAGATGGGCGGGCAGACAGACTTGCAAAGAGGAGCAGGAAGAGGTAAAATAAAAGTAGATGAGAAAGGGGGTGTCAAACAGGGAACGAGGATGGGGTAAAGGGAGTAAGGACCAAAAGAAGGAAGAAAAGCAGGAGGAACAGAGGAAGGACTGGACAGACCCACAGAAACAAATGAGGAGAGAGAGGCTGGGGTGTGAACAGGAGTGGGAGGAGAGACAAGTGGGATGGTCAGGGCCGGGCTGGGCGGCGCGGGAGACTGCCATGCCTAGCCTACTGTGTGTACTTCCTTACACTGTCGTCAGTGGCTGCCTTATCTATTTTCACCTCTGGCAGGAGCCGCCCGCCGATGTGGGAGCCCGGCCCGCCGATGAGCGACACCACGCCGTTGCAGTCCACCGTGCTGTTGCGCTTCACGCTGCGCCGCAGGCTGGGAAAGATGCGCGAGGAGCGGCTGCCCTGGCTGTACCCGCTGTAGCCGCTGTAGCTGCTGCGGCGCTCTCGGGCCCGGATGGGGATGAACAGCGAGTCGCGGCGGCCCTCGCTCTCCTCCACCGTGCTGTGCTCGTCGTCGGCGAACTCATTCTCCGAGCCAGGGTCTCGGAAGCGCCCCGGCCCCCGGAAGCTGAAGATGCTGCTCTTGCTGTTGTGGCGGGAGAGGAAGGGGGAGCCCGGGATGCTGAGCAGTGACTGCAGGGCAGAAAGAGAGAGAGAAAGTGGCGCGAGACCTCCGGGTCCAGTGGGGGGCAGGGGCTGGGCTCCCGGGCCGCCACACCTTCGCAGTCCTGTCAGAACAGCAGTCCTGTCTCCTTAAAGATCTGCCGTTCACCTCCCACTGTCACTTGGTTTCCTAGCGCTGGGATACACCTGTGCTTGACCATGAACTTCCTGTTCCCTTAACGCTAACACGGAGCCGCTTCTGGCTGATGTTCCAGGGTGCCGATCTGTGGCGAAGTGCATCTCTGCATTTCTGACGGTCAAGCTTACTCAAGATACTCCTTGTGCATTCTGGTCTCTGGTCTTTCAGCTTTTCAGTTATGTCGAAAACTATATACACTTCCTCCCTCCACATTTCAAAGTCAACATTTTTTTTTTTAAGTTTTAACTATGTAATTCCCAGCTGACCAGTTATAAAATTACATAATTCCTAAGTAAACTCTTCTTTACAACCTGGAAAACTTTTTTTTTCTCCTTCAACTCATATTTCCAAATTCACTAGAAAATTTTATGCAGATGTATTTTAAACGTTTTAATGTATTCTACTGATCACTCTTGAACACTCTGCAATGAACGAGAAACAACTTTAAAATTAGAAATTTTTCCTGTGACCAACAAGTCCCTAAGAAATTTCTTAAAATTCTCCTGGATTTTCATTATAATTCTCATGAATAACTGATCAAGCTACACATTTTATAAGTAGTTTAAAAATAAAATTTAAAAAAATGCATTGGGCTGGGGAGATGGCTCAGTAGAATAAGCACTTGCTTGGCAAGCGCAAGGGCCTGAGTTCAAACACTGGTTCTGCCAAAAAAAAAAAAAAATATTAAAAGAAATTTTAAAAATGCATCTCAAGTGAAATGGATGAGAATTTTTCAAAATTTGCTGATAGTGCTATCAATTAGAATGAGATGGCTCACCATCAATTCCCCCTCCTTCTAATAATAGATTTTAAGTGCTGAGAAACCTTATTTACATAAATATTATCTTGGGAAGGAATACATTTGTTGTAGTAACATTACTTAGTTCTTTGGACTCCTTCCAAGTTATACACCAAAAATGACACAGTGAACTATTACCAAAATATATTGTAATGATCTATCAGCTGACAAATTAGGTGCCATTTTAATTTTCTGGAAAATAAAGAGCTGAAAACCCAAAACAAGAATTTGTTACAGTTGATTTCTGAAAAAGATTCAAAAAAGGATTATTTATTAATAATTATAGGGGTTATTACTACATGAGCTCCTCTTTTACTTAAAGGCACATGCTGTAACCCAACATTAAAGGCTGGAATATGTAAAAAACATTGTTAACTTCTTTACATCACTGGTAACATTCTGTGATAAAATGACTTTATCTTATCAAATGCATAAAGTATATTTTAATCAACACTTTGAAAGGTACAATACATATTGTGAAAGGGAAAGAAATTGCTCAGAAGGAAAGAACAACTGTGATGAGGGGAAGGAGAAAAGAAAAAAGGAAGGGAAAAACATATACACATACATATATACACAGTAGCTAAAATAATTGTACTACTAATCCGTGTTTGTGTACTGAAAGGAATAGTTAATGCTTAAATTTTTTCTGACCAATTTTACATGCATATGCAATGTAACAACCACTGTTGAATTCCTATCAACTTGTTTTTTAAAATTCTGTATCATTTCTAATTTTTTAAATGTTTATTCTCTTTAAAGTAAAAGTTTTTAAAAAATGCATTGCCTTAAGAGCATTTTCTTTCTTTCTTTCTTTCTTTCTTTCTTTCTTTCTTTCTTTCTTTCTCTTTTTTTTTTTTTTTGTATTTAGTATAGGGTCTACAGGGTCTCGCTACTTAGATTGGACTCGTAGTGATCCAGCTGTGTTCAGCCTCCCAAGCACTGGCATTACAGGCAGGCACCATCAAGCCCAGTCTCAATCACCATCTCAGTGTGCTCCGTGGGTGGGACCAGCACAGCAGGCCAGGGGATCGAACTCCCAACCCCTGTGTCTGTCTAAACAGGCATTTTAATCCAATGAGCTATCTAAATGCTTCCCTTAGGAGCATTTCTTGTTTTTGTTTTTGTTTTTGTTAATATATATAGAACCGGGGATTGAACTCAGGCACTTGCACTTGCCAGGGAAGCGCTTATTCCACTGAGTCATCTCCCCAGCCCCCAAGGACTTTTTTTTCTCTGAATGCCTTCAGGGCAGGTTTGGCTGGCTAGAGCGTTGTGGGGATCGAACTCCAGCAACCTGAGGCTGACAGCTTTGTGGAAGCAGCCACTCAAAGAACTGAGCTAGGGCCAGCCCCCACCCCCCCTTAGGAGCATTTCTGACCATTAAAAAAAAGCTTTACAGCCACAGATTTAGTCTATTTATGACTATCACATGATCTAGTTGGCAACTCCATCCTCAATGTCAAAGCAATTGGCTAGATTAGGCTTATTTTTAGTTGAAGAAGTATTACTTCATTTTTAATATTTTTATAAATGTACAGTACTCCAGTGACAATCACCTGAATACTGAATTTACAAAATCCTAACATCCTTGATTACAACTGTTTCACTCTTAGGAGAAATATGTAAATAATAGATAAATTCAGAAAGCTTTACAATCGATTTAAGGTTCCTGGAATAAAAATTTTTTATAGCCACTAATATTTTCTTTTTCTTGTTTTGAATTCACTCTGATGATCCTCCTAGCTCAGCCTCTCAAGTGCTGGAATTACAGGTATGGGCCACCCCACTCAATATTATAGCCACTAATGTTTTCAATTATCCCTTTGTTGGGCATCCCAAGATTTCTGTACAATAGAACAATGCACAACATTAAGTGCAGGATAAGAACTGAGTACTGTTTGGGTGAGTGGAAGGTGAGAGGAGAATGCTGACAGAGGAAAAGAGAGCCAGTGCGACAGAATCGTGAGCTCAGGCACAGCTACACAGAAGTCAAAGGCTTGGAAATCAAACTCCTTAAAACTGTACTTAGCAAGTCTTTAAGTACCTCAAAGCCCAGTTTGAGGGCCACCACTCTAAAAGAAATGAATGTAGCAAACATGTGACACTAGGTAATCTTCCTCACTACCTTGAGATATTTAGTTTGTCCAAATGAGGCGGAAGCAACTTTGAGGGCCAGTCTGACAGCTCAGTGGACGGACCAAAGCGCCTGGTTAGGCAGAGCACAGTGGTCAGGTTTCGATCCCCGGTTTGTCATGCCAGTCCTGCCCCCAGGGCACAACGAGACAGCGATTGAGATGACATGGTGGCACGGGCCTGTAATCCTAGCACTTGGGAGGCTGAAAACAGGAGAATCACTATGAGGCCAATCTACATAGTGAGACCCTGTCCTAAATACAGAAAAAAATAAATAAATAAATAAAAGACTGAAGCAACTTGGAGAATTTTAAACTATATGTGTTTCTGGCTTAAAAGTGTAGGCCTTAATCTTCTAAAATGGTTGCAGTGTGAAAAGTCTTCATAGGCTGGATCTAGGCCAATAAAATCTTTTTATAGGTAACACTTCTGATAACAACTTGGAAGGGTTGTGCAGCTCCTCTTTATTACTTCTGTCTCTGTCTTGTCTAGAACTCCATTTCTAGTTCTGCACTCACAACCCTCCTACTTTCTGTCTCTTCCAGTCATGTATAAAGCCCTTGCCCCTAGATCCATACATTTTCTTGGAAAATTCTAATTTATTTATTTAGTCTTTATGAGACAAGGTCTTGCTATGCAGCTCAGGCTGGCCTTGAACTTACTTTGTAGTTCAGGCTGGTCTAAACTTACAATGATCCTCCTGCCTCAGCCTCCTGAGTGCTGGGATTACAGGTGTGCACCACCATGCCTGGTCAAAAATTCAAATTTTAGCATGTTCTATTTTCTTTTCTTTCTTTTTTTTAATGTATTTAGTACAGAGTGTACAGGGTCTATAGGGTCTCACTATGTAGATCAGACTTTTAGTGACCCTCCTGTTTTACAGTCACTCAAATGCTGGGATTATACATGTATGCCACCATAGTCTCAATCCTTGTCTCAGTGCACCCCAGGAGTGGCACGGCAGGCCTAGGGATCAAACCCCTGGCCCCTGCATCTGCCTAAGTAGGCACTTTAGTCCGCTGGGCTACCTGGCCAGCCCAGGATAGCATGTTCTATTTTCTTTTTTTTTTTTTTAATTTTTTTTTTTTAACATTTATTTATTGTGTGTGGGGGGCAGCTCAGCCCACCAGGGGGCGCAGCTGGCTGGCATGTGGTGCTGGGGGATCAAACCGCGGTCTCTGTGCTTTGCCAACCTTGTTCCAAGTAGGTGCTTTAGACCACTGAGCCATCTCTCCAGCCCCAGCATGTTCTATTTTCTTACCTGTCTTCATTTGTTATGAAGTCTTTTCCTGAGTTGGCTCTAAGCAGCTCACAAGTTTCTGAGACACAAATGTGTTTGATCACTGGGAGCCATATCAACAAAATCATTAAGCACAGACCATTTACATAAAGGTCACATGTCATGCACTATTTATATGCCTCTGGAAAAAGGATGTGGGTAAGTATCATCTCTGTTTAGCATGACTTATTTTATTCTTCTGCTGCATCCTTGCATGAGAGAGGAGGAGGTGCCCTGGTTGGTTGGGTTTTATGTATGAGTAAAAGCTGCCATGATGTTCCCTTTCTCCAGGTAAGCATATCAGGGCCTCCTCTACTGTACTGTTCTCTTCTCCCACAACACTGTTTGGGCATCCTCACTGAATCGCTGTCTCACTCCCCTGAACCTGCTCTACTCAGGAGTGTGATTCACCAATCAGTGCTAGTATGAGACCTTGTACTGGTTTACAATGAGACATGCAAAGAAATTCAGAGAAACATTTAGAAATTTTTATAGCAATTAACATTGTCATAATATCTAAGAATGTGATAATTTTTCTAGAAATCCATTGTTACTACATTTCACATTAAGGAACAGTTCACAAAAATATTAAAAAAAAAAAAAAAAAAAAAAAAACCTACTGCTTCACCCCAATGTTTGAGAAAAACTGCTCTAAAGAATGTGGCTGGGTAGTGCTTTCTTGGGGCCGGGAGATGGCTCAGTGGAATAAGCACTTCCCTGGCAAGCACAAGGGCCTGAGTTCAATCCCCCATTCCACCCAGAATGTGGCTGGGCCAGCCAAATAGCTCAGTGGATTGAAGCTCCTGCAAGCAGGTGCAGGAGCTGGGGGTTCAACCCTTGAAGCCTGCCGTGCTGGCCCCGCCCCCGGAGCATGCTGAGACAGCATTGAGACTGGTCATGCCTGTAATCTCAGCACTTGGAGGCTGTAAATAGGCGGATCACTATGAATCCAATCTAGTAGTGAGACCCCGAACACTCTGTAGACCCTTCCCTAAAATACAAAAAAAAAAAAAAAAGAAGAAGAATATGGCTGGAAAATGGGAAGTTTTTTAAGAGACAGAGATACAGAGGGAACTGCTTTCAAAAGAAGTTTGTCCCTTGGTTCCCAAGAGACGAGGGCATGCCATGCCCCCCAAACACCACACAGGCAAGTATAAGGGACAGTCAGGAGGCAGGGGGGAAGAGGAAGGCACGGCCCAATGCTTTCTGCAGGGAGGAGTGGGGGAAGCAGGAAGGCTAATCTGAGTATGTGTAGGACTGCACAGTCTGCATGATTTCAGAGGGCTCTGGGCTACCGAGGTGGCACCTAGCTGTCTACTCCCAGAGGCTCAGGGCAGGAGAAATGCTTGTTTGGTACATGAGTTAGAAAAAGTTGTTTAATTTAAAAAAATGAACATCTGTGGTGTAAAACAGAGCAAAGGATTTTAATATAATCAAGTATGAAGCTACTGATATAGTTTTAGATTCCATACTACAACTTTTAAAAAATGGTCAAAGTTGTAATAAGATGAGTTTAGGAATTGTAACAGGAAGGAACATTAAAAATTATCTGCAAAGACTATTAAGACATTCTACCCTTTTCTAACTGTATGTTTGTATGAAACTGGATTTTTTTCCAAATACTTTAACAAAAAAAAATAGTGCAACAGACTTAATGCACATAGAAACAAATATGATCCGGTTTTCATTAAACTAGAGTTTGAAGAGAAGCTTAAAATGTTAACAATACTACTTTCCCCATTACTTTTTGAAAAAGTTCATTTTATAAAAATATATGTAATTTGTGTTAATAATATAACACATAAATTAGTAAATATATATTTTTAAATTTTAGCTATGGTTTCTAAGCAGATAAGTTGAAAGTATACATATATTTATTTTTTTGTACCAGGAATCATACTCAGGACCTCACACTCGTCAGGCAGGTGCTACACCACTGAGCTGAACCCTGGGCCCCAAAAGCATATGTTTAGAATGCTCTTTGAGGTCCTTAATAGTTTTTAAAGATCTAAAGTTAACTTAAAAGCACATAAAAAGATATGGAGTTCTATAACCAAAGAAGTATAATTACTGCAAAAGAAAAATTAAAATACTTTGTTAACACAGACTCTAACTAATCCTTAAAAACTGTACTAAGCCCTAAAAGTACAGGGCCATGTGGTGGGAGATGGGTTGGGAAATGTCTCCAGATAATCTCAGAATATAAAAACATAAAGGAAACTGACCCATGCCTGACCTGTGCTGTGGGAAACGTGATGCCACGCACAAGTGCAGGTCAGCTGCCAGGGGTGCCAGGCATAAAGCTCCAGAGATGGACCTAGCTCTGACATCTACTACTAACTGCATAACCCCGGATCCATTAGTAAGTACCTTTTAAGTTAATTTTAGGTCTTTAAAAACTAATTGTCTAGGCCTAATTTTCTCAGTCATTCTTCCAAATAAAATCCCAGCAAATGCAGGAGTACTGGGGCAGAGACTATGACTACGGGACGAGGTGTGTGTTGGTGTCCTAAGCAAGTCTTGGCAGTTAGTCATGGCCTCTAGGACTCTACAAAATCCTTTAAATGGAGAAATCAGAGGAAGTGGATGTTCATGCAAAGCAGGACAGCTCAGAAACCTAGTTTTATTTTTTGAGCAAGGGAGCAATAATGTAACTCTGTGCTGAAGCCTACACATTAATCAGAGACTATTCATTAGCCAAGCACTACCCCCACTACAGTACTCATTACCAAGCTTGGTGATGGCTCTCCAAACAAGTCAGGATTATAACAAAGTTGTAATCACAGTTTTTCCTAAAAAGGAACTAGGATAAAGGTGATGTGAAGGTGAGGCACAGGTGGCACCAGTCATAAACAAGTCCCAGAAGGAGTTAAATTGGATTTCTGAAATTCCTCCATTCATTTGTCCAAGAATATCTGTATTAGCATTTTTTTTTTTTGCGGAACCGGGGATTGAACTCAGGCCCTTGCGCTTGCCAGAGAAGCACTTATTCCACTGAGCCATCTCCCCGGTCCTTGTCCAAGAATATCTGAATGGCAGCCATGTGCAAAGAAGCAATCGACTCTGGGACTTCAAGAGGAGAGGATATGAACATAAATAAAATACGTACATAGAATGCATTCACATAAAAAGATAACATTCACATAAATAAAATATGTACTCAGAATACACTCACATGAAGATATACACATAAAACCTGAGGAAAAAAGGAAATGTTCCACCTGGGCAATAAGAGGGTTATGGAAATTTTCCTGAGAGAAATGTAAAGAGTAACCACAACATGGACACTCAGAGAAGGAGTGTCTCTTACAGCTTTGTGGAGTAAACCTGGGAGGATAGAAAACAAACATCCTATGCAAGAAACAGTCAGCACATCATTCTGGGTTAAATACTGTGACACAGTAATTGGACACGGAAAAGGCAGACTGTATCCAGAGAGCAGGAGAAGAACGTTATCATCTCTATGTTTAGGAGTTGGGACTTTATTAGCAAATAGAATTAATCTGATTAGGGGAATTCTCTCCCCCATTTTTCTTACTATTTGGAACTGTCAATATTTCCTTTAGCCTGCAACTCAACCTCGCATCTAGCTTCAATTAAATTTTTAATTTTCTACCTTACGGAAAAATCAGAGTGTCAGGGGTCATCTCTTTGGCAACAAATGTAACCACGTCACCTTTGACTGTTCCTGAGGGTTCAGAGAGTGAGGTAAGTCCTTTGAAAGACTACATCTTTCCCCATCTTCTAAGACTACAATCCACTTCTAGTCTTCATTTTCTAGCTGCACCTTTACCTCTTCTGGATTTCCCCCCTGCAAATTATAAAAATGCCTATTTTTATCCACACTCTTTAAAGCTTAAATGAGAAGCCCACATATGTCTCCATTTTGAACTGAAAATGGCAACCATTCTTACTGCAATACTTCCTCACTATTTCATGGTTCAACTTTCATGGACTCACTGTCTCACATGTTTTCAAAAAATATTAACCTAAATTATTCATCATGGATTTTTTGCTACATCGTGGGATTTTGTAGTACAGTATACAGTATGTGTATGTTGTTAAAATTATGTAGGTTTATGAGTTTGGAAAATGGTTAAAAACATTAAAAGTATTTTTAAAAGTGTGGGAAAGGTTTATTTATTTATTTTTCAGTATAGGGTCTACAGGGTCTCCCTACACAGATCGGACTCGTAGTGATCCTGTGTTCAGCCTCCTAAGTGCTATGTGGGAAAGGTTTATAAGAGTATGGGAAGGGTTTATAAAGCCTTAAAATATATATAAATGCTAAAATAAATATAATGTCGCTACTTTGCTGACTTTATCGCAGGGGTGTCTGGAATGTAGCCTCTGCAGTAAGTGAGGGACCGCTGTATGGCCTGAAACATGTCTTTAAAGTCCCCAATAATTTTGACACTTCCAAACCCAAAGGCCACTTCTAATTCTAGTCTCATCAGGTGTTTCTGTTAAATCCCAATACACTGATCACTGTTCTTGCTTTCTCCAACCCTTCCACTTTTAGTTTCCCTAACTCTTGGTTCTCTCAGCACCTCTAATGGCTATTTGTCCCTCTCTTTCTTTAAAATCATAGAAATTGTGGTATGTTCCAGCAATTCCATCTTTTTCTTTGCACCGGTATTTGAATGCAGGATCTTGTGCTTGCCAGGAGGGTGCTTAAGCCACTGAGCTATCTCCCTGGCCCTCTCTCTCCCTTTATAAATTTTTTTTTCAGCTCCCTCTTTTAAGCTCCCAAACCCCAAAGTTTGTTTCTTTGGTCACTGTTTTTTTTTTTTTTTTTTTTTCTTTTACTTTTTTTGCGGAACCGGGGATTGAACTCAGGCCCGTGCGCTTGCCAGGCAAGTGGTCACTGTTTTTTCACCTGACACATTCTGTTTGTGTCATCTCACCAACGTTCCTGGCTCCTAAGGAAAACAACACAGAGAATGGAGAGGAAAGACTGGTTATGCAAGGATACTTCTGGAAACTAAGGCTAAAGAGGAAAACAAAATCAAGTAGGATTAGGAATACTGGAGTTTCTCAGGCTTATTTCACCCAACACAAAGAGTTTACCTGATTCATGATGGAAAATTTCCTCCCTATTCTGTTGTCTGGTAGGCGAAAAGCCTTCCTCCTCATACCATCTTCTGACTCTGACTTAAACACCTTCTCGGGATCCCCTTTCTCCTCTCCTTCAGAGAGTTCCTTTTGCTTCCTTTTTTTTCTCCTGTTACGTCTTTCTTTGGCACTCTTTGAACTGAGTTTAGAAAGTTCAGATGAGCTCCGAGGAGAGCCAACCCCTTCTTCACCTTCTTCCTCGATGGCATCTTCTGAGACAGTGCCTGCTGAAGTGGCCATGGCGGCAGCCTAGGAGAGAAGATACAGACAACAGACAGAAGCATGACTTGGGGCCACCTAAACAAGCCAGTGAGGATGGAGTTTTTTCTTTCCATAGCTAGAGAAAGGGACAGAAAACCAGGCTGTTCAAGGAAGTTATGGTCAGGCCTGGCTGTCTCCATTTTCTAAATGAATTTGACTGAACAGAGTCTAGTGGTGAAGACAGGTTTATTCTTCTGCTTATCTTAAATAAGAGCTTGACTGTCTTCTTAGTAACAAGGGACCACTTCTGAATGACTGGAAATAAAAGCTAATAAACTTTGTTATATATTATGGGGGTAACTATAAAAACCCATGAATATTTAAATAAGGATTATAAAGTTGAGTGTTAGCAGCTGGATGGGGTGGGGATGGAGGTGAGTGGGCCCCTAGGGAGGCTGAGGTAGGAGGACTGAGAATTCAAGGCCACTCAGACAGCACGGCAAGTCTTTCTTTACAAAAAAAAATTAAGCACTAGGGTGATGAGATCACAAGTCTGTTTTTCAAATTTTTATTTTAATATTTAGGTTTTTAAAAAAATTTTACTTTAATACTTTGTCTTTTACTTTCTTTTTAATTAGAACCCAATGTTCACAAAAAGTTTGGTTTGAGCTGGAGTATTGCTCAGTGGGAAAGCCCATGCTTAGTGTACATGAGGGCCTGTGTTCAATGCCCACATCAAAAAACCCCACACCCCCCAAAAAACAACAAAAGACAAAAATGCTATGTGAAGAACTATAAAAACTGCTCTGGTTACTTTTTTTCTTTCCAGTCAGATCACTAAAGAGTTGTAAGAGTCAACAGAAGATCCTATAAAGTCAGGAGGGGTGGCCCACACCCATAGTCCAAGGTTCTCAGCAGGCCGAGACAGAAAGACTGAACCGAGGAGTTAACGGCCAGTGCAGGCAACACAGAGAGACCCTCACCTCTTAAAAAACATAAAACAAAATAGCATCTTAACAATTTGGCCATTAACACAAATGGAACAAATTGGGTTATTGTAATCAGGTTAATGACCTCTACTTGCCAATGAACCTAGAAATGATCAACTGCTGCGGCAATCAGATGGAGTCCTAGTCACTGTGATCTGGCAGAAAGGAGGGCTTGCTGCAAAGAGTGAATCACCAACCTGTGCCTCTTCTTGCTGTTTCTTAAGTTGCTCCAGCATTGCTTTGAATTCAGCCTCTTTTTGCTCTGCTTCCTCTAGTGTTGCCTGATTCTGCTCTTCATAAGCCATGGCCACCACAGCCAAGATCAAGTTCACCAGATAGAAAGATCCCACAAAGATGACCAAGACAAAGAAGATCATGTATGTTTTTCCAGCGGCTCGTAAGGTCTGTAAAGGCAAACCCACTTTATGAGACACCTGCGTCGGATGCAGCAGGCTGAAAACCTCATGAGTTTAGTTCCTCATGAGGTTTAGTACAACTACCAGCAGTTTGAACAGAACGGCCGTTGTTGTGTGGCTCTCCTCTTTCTGCAGAGACCCAACGCATCCCGGGGGGCTGAGTGGTTTTCCTATGCTCAACTCACACTGAGTGACAGAAGTGTCTGCACATTTTATGACAAAAAATCTTCCTGATCCAAATATACCCTATAAGCTCCTTTCATAGAGAAAATTTTGATTTTTAAATTATTTTATTTAAAAATACTCTGGGCTCAGAATTATAATTGACTTCATCAAGTGGCTTTGAAGCAAATGTAAAGAAAAAGAATACAAGACTTTTAGTTCATTTATCCATTGACCCTCGGTGAATGTCAACAGACAAATTTCTTTTTGGAATCAGGTCCACTTCACAGAAAGTCCCCATTTTGAGTGACATCCAGCTTATGCTCTTGTAATAGAATAAATTTTAAAAAGAAGAATATGGTCAGAGGTGGTGGGCACATGTCTATAATCCCGGCTGTGGGGAGGCTGAGGCAGGAAGATTGCTGTGAGTTTGAAACCAGCCTGGGCTATATAGGGAGTTCATAACCAGCCTTCATTATGTAGCAAGACTCTGTCTCAAAAACACAAGCAATAAAACAAAGCAAAAGTGGGCCAGCCAGATAGCTCAGTAGACTAAAGTACCTGCTTAGGCAAGCACAGGGACTGGGGTTCGATCTCTAGCATACCATCCCAGCCCCGCCCCCAGGGTGCTCTGAGCCGGTGACTGAGGCTGGGCATGATGGCGCGCACCTGTAATCCCAGTGCTTGGGAGGCTGAAAACAGGAGGATCACTATGAGTCTGATCTGTGTGGTGAGACCCTGTAGACCCTGTACTAAAAACACCAAAAAAAAAAAAAAAAGAAAGAAAGAAAGAAAGAAAAGAAAAGGAGAAGAGTATTGCTCTATGACAAAAAGAATAGTGGGGAGCATGAAAGAAAAAAGGAGGGATACCAAGGCTATTCCTTTCAGAATAGTGAGTAAGTGGATATCAAAGAACAATGGGATTTTTAGATTACCTTTTTGTAACCCACTATTCTTGAGTTTTTGTTTTTATTCTTTCAATTTTGGATCTCAGTAAAACTTATGTGTTAATCGTATTTCATGAGAAAGATTCACACTTGAGGCTGTCAAACAGAATTGGTAAAAACTGACTTGGGGATCTGAACCAGATTTCTTTAAACAGGTTCCTTTATGCATGAGAGAGGCATGAAACTCACATCAACAGATACCAAAGCAACAAAGAAAACAGTGGGTTGTTGTGCAATTTCTGAATTGGAAGACTCTCAGCAATCACCTAAGCTAACTCTTCTGTCAAAACCAACAAAATTAAACGATGTGCTCACATTGTCTGACAGAATGGTATGGCCATTATTTTTACCTTCCAACTAGCTTGGACAAGTCTGAATGTGTTACAAATCTCAAAAATGTTAATAGATAAACTGCAACTGAATTAAATTCTACTTTCGTACTATCCCAAATGATAATTGTCTAAATGTTCCTTAGTTCTCACTGTTCTAACACCTGCTGTGATAACCAAGACATAAGGGGGATTTCAGTGACCTTTGTTATACCATTTCTTCTGTTTTTATTTTTTTTTTAAAGAATTTATTTATTTATTTATTTATTTATTTATTTTGTGTGTGTGTATGTGGCCAGCTCAGCCCACCAGGGGGTGGGGCTGGCTGGCATGTGGTGCTGGGGATTGAACCGCGGTCCCTGTGCTTTGCTTAGCTTAGCTTTTTCTAAGTAGGTGCTTTAGACCACTGAGCCATCTCACCAGCCCCATTTCTTCTGTTTTTAGACTCCAAAGACCTTATGGATAAAAATTTCACTCATAATGTTTACTATAATGCTCTACACAAATAAATATTCAATATTTCTTAAATGCCATAAAGGAGATATGCAAAGGCTGCCTGGTCTGGGATTTAGTGCCAGGGATTAGTGCTGGGAGCTTCCACAGCTATATATTACTGAGCATTGAAGAAACCGGTATGGTGGTGTATACCTATAATCCAAGCAATTTAGGGATATACCCCAGCGCAAAGGCCCTAGGTTCAATCTCCAGTACTGCCAGGCAAACAAGACAGTTCAGTGGACTAATTGCCTACTTAGGTGAGTGCAGGGACCAGGGTTTAATCCCCAGTACCACATGCATTGCTGGCCCTGCCCTCAGATGCACTGAACTAGCCACCAAGACAGGACATGGTGGTGCATGCCTATAATCCTAGCCCCAGCACTGGGGAGCTGAAAACAGGAGAATCACTAACAAGTCCATGCTGTGTAGTGAGACCCTGTACCAAATACATTTTTTAAAAAAGTCTCTGCCAAATGTATGAATGAATGGAAGAAACAGGGATTAGAGCTGGAGAATTCACTTAATACTGTAAACCTTCCAATTATGGGAAATGCTATCCTCAGATCCTGTTTATTTATTTGTTTTTGAGACAAGGTCTCACTGTGTAGTTCAGGCTGGCCTTAACTCAGTATGGAGCCCAGGATGGCTTCAAACTTGCAGTGATTCTCCAGCCTCAGCCTCCTGAGGGCTGGAGTTACAGGCATGCACCATCACACCCAGCTTTAGATCTTGTTTAATATTTTCACTAACAGTTTCTCACACAGAAGGTCTCCAGTCCCACATATCCTCATGCAGACTCTGTTACTGAATACAAAGAGATATTACTTACCAACTGATACAAGTTTTCCCAGTAGTCCTGGGTCATTAGGCGAAACAAAGCCAAAAAGGCCCAGCTAAAAGTGTCAAAGCTTGTGTAACCATAGTTGGGGTTCCTTCCTGCCTTCATACACTGGTATCCCTCTGGACATTGCCTGAAGGAAGAGAAAGAAATTCACAAATGTCAAACATAATTTCATCTAGTCACAACCCTGGAGATTATAAGTAACATTTGTGTGTGTGTGTGTGTGTGTGTGTGTGTGTGTGGCCGGCTCAGCCCACCCTGGGAGCAGGGCTGATGTAGTATGTGGTGCTGGGGATCAAACCTCAGTCCCTGTGTGCTTGCCCAAGCTTGCCTAAGCAGGCACTTTAGACTACTGAGCTATCTCGCCAGCCCCAACTAACATAATTTTATGTACTCTGTGACCTTGAAAATAGGAAGAGACCATCTACAGAGGCAGAGCAACAAGATGGAAGAAAAATAAAGAAAAAGAGGAAGAAAATAGTGACTAGCTAATTTCGATGGAAAGCCTAGAATCAGGGTCACATGGCCTAACCCTTCAAAATACAGTCCTCTGCCCTACCCAGGACCTAGGCACAGAAAGCTTTAGCTATGGGACCGATGATTGCATTTTTAAGAGACATGCCAGATGATTTTTTCACAGATTCCCATTAATGTGCAACTGAATAAAATTCTACTTAGCTCCTATCCCAAATGACAACTGTCTAGATGTTCCTTAGTCCTCACTGTTCTAACAGCTGCTTGATAACCAAGAGATAATGGGGATTTCAATGACCTCAGCGGCACCATTTCTTTTGTTTTTAAGCTCAACTGCCATTTCTTTCAATGTAATCTCTACTATTTACTATACTACAGAAATAAAATGGACTTCTAGTTGTCATTATATTAAAGCACCAGTTCCTAGGGGATCAACATACTCTGAAAAATGACACCACCCCCCGGCCTTTGTACAGCCTCTGCTTATGAAGCACTTCCATGACTGTTACCTCACTGGCTCCTTCTAGTAAACCTATAAGGAAGAGAGAACACGGTTTATGAAAAGCTCTATTTGATGGCTGACAAAACTGGAGCTCAGGTAAATGAAATGGCTTGCCAAGGGTCTTGGAGCTAGACGTAGCAGAACAAGGATTCAAATACTATGTTGCTCTTTGTTCTAGCACAGGTCTGTCAGGTATAGGACATTTTGGGTCATCTTTGGATGCTAAGCTACCATGTCCTCATTTTATGCAGTATCAACTATGTTAAGACAGAATGAGGGGCATCTACAAAAGGCAAGTAAGCTAACAAATGTTACTGATCTCTATTCTTTTGTGTCTTTGATTTTCACTTTAGATTAGAAGAACCACAGGCACCTAGTAGTGAAATGTTAACATTAGTCAGATAACTATGAACAGAGAGAAAATATGAATCAGCCTATAGGCCAGGGACAATTGTAGAACCTATTATGTGAGCACAAAGAGAAGTGAAAATGTTGTCCAGTTTGATCCAACTAATAATAGGCACATTATTTTAAGAAAGGAGAATAAAATTAGGTGAGCTACTTACCCAGCATCAGAACTGTTCCCACAGAGTAAAGGCTCCAGCATGCCAGGAACTGTGTAAAAATTTGCTAGAAAAGTTTGAAGAGGCAGGAAATGAATAGGCAGACTTAAGTGAATGAGAGAATAAGGTTACACTGTTCCTAATAGCCCCAGCAGAACAGCTATTGATTTTAGCTCCTATAAATCTTTTCCAACAGCAGTGAAAGCAGATGAGAATTCCTTTCCACTAATGACTTTCCTGTATATATATTTACAAATTAAAGCTGCTACCACAAAGCCCTCGATGCACTGGGTTTTTTACATAGGCACCTGTGTTCCACCAAACCTACATGTTAGGTTCTGATACTTGAATAAAAAGTAAGTTTAGGGATAAGTTACTCATCTAAAGTAAGTTTCTGAGTACTCTATCAATTGTCTATTGCTTTTGACAGTTTTGGTGTTCTATTCTTCTTTTTTTTTTTTTTTTTGGTGGAACCAGGGATTGAACTCAGGCCCTTTTGTGCTTGCCAGGCAAGCGCTTATTCTACTGAGCCATCTCCCTGGCTCCTGGTGTTCTATTTTTAAAACTTATTTTTATCAAGATGTTCTAGAACTCCTTACAAGTTACCTTGTCTTATTTTAAACTAGCAGGATTTTAATTCCTGGAATCTCCTTTGCAGCATTTATGGTTACTTAACTGACTTCATTTCTTTTTTTCTTTTGGCAGAACCAGGGATTGAACTCAGGCCCTTGTGCTTGCCAGGGAAGCACTTATTCCACTGAGCCATCTCCCCGGCCCCTGACTTCATTTCTTGAGAATGACTAGTCATGACAATGCTAACTTTTTCATTCGTCTATAGAAATGCCATTGCACCAAGCATTCCTCAATGCCAAGACCAAAGTGCTTTGGCTCCTCAAATGAAATTATTAAAACTCCATAATCGTAGCAGAATCAAATGGTGCCTTAGAGAATGCCTGACTCCATAAACCAGATAAATTACTAAGGTCTACTAGAATAAAGAAAGTTAGGTTCCACAGGCACATTACTGACCAAGTGTTTAAATATCCCTCGTAATCCAGTGAGGAAATGAACACTTTTTAAAAACATTCTAAGCCTAAATTTTAAAGCAAAAGCTAAGGGCATAAGTAAAGAAGCTATAATGTTTCATTTGTTTCAAAGGAATAGAAAAGAGAGAAACGGAGAGAAGGCTGATATTTAACAGCTTCTAAACACGATCCCACCTTGAGGAGAAAAACAGGAGAATGACTGTAAGGCTACTTCTGGTAGCACTGTCATTTCCGTCCTGCGCCCAACCACTTTTTAAGTCCTGTGGTAGCTTCTGACCATATATACAAGGGCCAGGTTTTTCCTCTTGCGGGGAGGAGCCACCTACTTTTATTGTTGATATACTCTTCCCAGTCAAAACCTTTGGTGCCATTTTCAAGGTAGCTCTCGTTGAAGTTTATGGGCCACACCACACACTTGTTTCGAAGGTTCCCCATGAACAGCTGCAGTCCGATCAGGGCGAAAACACTCAGGCAGAATACTGTCAGGATCATCACATCTGACAGCTTCTTCACAGACTGAATGAGGGCGCCCACGATTGTCTTCAGGCCTGAGGAGATAGACCCCCGGAGCCAGAGTCACTTAGAAGTTCCCCTTCACCTTCCCCACCCTTCCTCTTGGCCTCAGCTTCTACTCCTCCCCACAGTACAACCCCCAAAATACGGTTATGGTGAGAGAAATGATGGGTCAGCAAAATGGTCAACTTCCACAGGTATCTCTTTTTGTCATAATTCTTAAAAAGCTTCTGCCAACTTGCAGCTCCTTTTCCCTGGATAAGCTTTCCTATCTTCCCGCAGTGACCCATACTCTTACTCCTCAGGGCTTCATACCTTCAACCCTTCTCTGCCCGGATGCTCCCTTCCACCCAGCACTAACTTTTCATCTTTTGAGTCTCAGCAGAATGATCACTTCCTCTAGCTGTCTCCCTGCTTCTCCAACTCTTCTTCCTTGCCTACTGATGTTACTGTTGTAGTAGCACGTTGTATTTTCCTCCATAGCATTGGTCATAGTTATAATTAACTTTTCACATCTGTCTTATTCCAAATCTATAATGCTGAGTCCACAGTAAACAGCTGTTTAAACAAACAACTGGAAAAATGAAGGATTAAAGAGGCTTCAAGTTTGGAGAAGAAACCAACAGGAAGTTTAAAAGCTAGTAGAAAGAGAGAAGGTACAACAATTTTCCCAAAGCTCTGGAAATACCAGCATGTTGGAGATGTTACTCATTATCAGTCCACTACTTAAGAGTGTGTCTATTTAAAAATACACCTGTCTGTGTCACATGTATAGCTTGTTGGTACAATGACTTTTCTGTCCTAGATTAAAACAAAATCATAATCCATTTTGACTTCAGGTTCAAATCTGACTCAAGAAGGCAGATTTCATAATCATATGGTGAAAAGTCAGTGATAGGATTATACAGAAGAATATGGTTGTATGCTCACACTGTTTGAGTGAGTTTACACACAATTTCCTTGGTTTACTGAAAACGAGGCTATTGTAACATGACCAATAAAACACTGACCCTTCTGGTAGCTACAGGGCCAGGAGGAGCAAAAGGCAGACACATGGGCCTCAAGAAGGGTCTCGGTCTCATCTCTGACGCCCTTTTGAAGGCAATAAGAGCATGCTGACATTTATAGGAATCCTAATCTTGATTTTGAAGTGTGGTCAGACAGATACCAACAATCTTAAATTGTGTGACTTGAGCCATACATCTAATCTCTTGGACTCTTTTTCATTTTAAATGGAAATAATTTCAACTTAGTGATGAAGCATTTGCTTAGCATGCACAAGGCCCTGGGGTTCAATCCCTAGCACCAAGAAAGAACTAAAATGGAAATGATTATAGCTGAATATCATAGGAGCACTGTGATGGTTAAGTGTTAAATGTTATATGTCATGTAACACATTGGACAGTTTACCCCGAGTGTTACTTGGCCAGCGAATTTGTTTAAGTACTGACTATTCTGAAGATCACCAGGTATCATTTCAACCAGATGATTCTTGTATTGCAGAAATTTGATAAAATTGTTGCTTTTATATTTCCTGTTATATTATCTTATAAGAATTAATTTTAAAAATACAATGTTTGCTTCTCATGTGTTTAAATAATTGGACTGATGAGTGGTTAACAAAGAATGTGGTACATAATAAGTAACTTAAATATTAATCAGTATTGTATGGATCTCAGTTTATTCATCTACATAAAAAGATATACAATATCAATCTCAGTGAGTTCTTGTGATGTTTAAATAAGACAATGACTATAAAAAATAACTAGTACATGCACTGCAGATGGTAATCTGTAATAGTAGTTTCATGTTTGGAGTGCCTGTCATTCTGGTCTTCTGAATACAGGCTGCTTGCCATGACATGCCAGTTGCTGCTATGCTGTCTCTTGGGTAGATGGTTGTTCAAAAAGAAGGGGTGGTGAATGAAAGCAAGAGACAGGAAAAGGAATACTGTGGGACTGTCCTGCTTCAAAGTTGTATATGGTTAGATTTTTGGACTTATGTGTAAACATAAGAAGTATATAATTCTTTATGCCTATTTTTAAAATATATTCTAATTTTTAAATTTTTTTTATCATATTCTGCAGGGACTTAAAGTTCAACTTATCAATACTTGATGATAAAAACCTGTTCCATATTATGCCTAAGATGTTTGATATGCAGACAGATAGTGAGGTTAAGCTTAACAGCCTAAGTTGTATGGTAATAACAATAAGCTTCTCTTCTGGAGGGTTAACAACCTAAGTTTGCAGACCAAATTAGAGAAAAAGGAGGGCTGCAAGGAAAGCCAACATTTTGGCTCTACCCTTCCAAGGTCAATTAAGACTCAGGACATATGAGAACTTGTACTGTTACGTCATGTAACTTGGTAGTGTCCCAAATTTTCTGATCAAGGAGATTATGGGGCCAAAGAGGAAAGTGATCGATGATGTAGAGTGTGCCTAAGGAGAATCACATGGAGAGAAAACATTCTCTCAGGCTTTCACAGAGAGCACATTGGCCAAGCAATGGCCGTGACTCACCCACATGGCTGACACTGACAAAGGTTCTACAATCTGAGGTACAGGATCTCAGGATAAATCCTGAGGGGATTTCACTGACCTTATCAGACCCAAAAGCTACAACTCTTGTTGCATAGGTCCTGCTTTACCTTGGTCTTAACCATCCAGCAGAAAAGTCTAAAAACGAAATATAAGAAGTAAAGCCATGGGCTGGAGAGATGGCTCAGTGGTCTAAAGCACCTACTTGGAACAAGCTTGGTCAAAGCACAGGGACCACAGTTCGATCCCCCAGCACCACATGCCAGCCAGCTGCGCCCCCTGGTGGGCTGAGGTGGCCACACACACACACACACACACACACAATAAATAAATGTTAAAAAAAAAATTTAAAAAAAAAAAAAAGAGGTAAAGCCATGCTGCTATGTTGAGCTGTAGGGGACTCAAGTCAACAATTTCTGACATTGCCAATCAAGCAGAAGACCCAATACTATTATTGGCTCCTGAACTCTTTTGGAATATTTTGCTGAGTTTACACGCTTATAATATTCAAAGAACGGAACTTAACAAAAAAAGGGGATATAGATGAATGTCCATTTTGTATCTGTGTATTCAAAATGGTTAGGATAGATATATAGTTACATTCTCTTAATGAATAGAGGGATTTGTTCTAATGGTGTTTGTAAATAGGATATCATGTCCGCATCTTGTACAGCAATTAACCACTAGGAAGAATGTATGCAATGTGTTAATTATTGAAACTGTCCTACCAATTTGATTTGAAACTGTCTCATTGCTATTTGTTTCTCAATAAAACTATGGAACAAAATACCTAGTACAATGCCTGGCATATAACTTGGAAATGATCATGATTATGCATAAATTGCACTTCTCAAAGAAACCTGGTTGGGATAATGACACCACTGCTTGTGGCTAATCTCAGGTAAGTGTTGACCGAATGGGTGGTATAGACCTGACTGACCTTTCCCTGTATTTTGCAAGTAACTACCTAGACTTTTCGAAGTTAAATTCAACAGAATTTTGTGAGTCTAACAGTAGCAATGAATCCCATAAAAATAAGTGAGAAACTTCTCTCTTATTACGGCATTCTGAGAAGGATCTAAGGAGAATTAAAGCAAAGTGCTAAGACTGAGACCTGCAACACTGAGGAAGTAAAAGGAATCCTGCACTTTCCTGCAGTGTCCTTCCCTGGTGAGTGTGGCCGCCCCAGGGATTAGGAGGGCTTTGCCTTGGGGGCCAGGAAACAAGGTATGTCTAGTCTGATTTGCTTTCTTCTGGGCTGTGCAGAAAGAGCATCAACCAGGTAATCAGAAAGAATTCTGATCCTGGCTCAGTCATGACCCACAGGATTTCAGAACCAGTTCAAGGTCACCTCTCAGAATCTTGTTTTCTCACCTATCGAATGTGGATAAACTGCAGCACTGCATGGAATGGACAGTGAAAGAGAAGCTGAAGAATCCTCTCTACAAATCTTTAAGAATGGGGCTTACTCATTGGACTAAAGTAGCTGGAACTTCAAACTGTGTTTTATACCTAAAGTCCTTGGGAAATCATTTCATAATGGCATGAAGGTGTTGGTGGTATGCCAGAGAAAGAAGCCTGGAACCAAGAAGTACAGTGTCCCATGGTCATGGGATGTATTTCCATACCAATGTTGAGACACATAAAAGTTCTTATTATATTTTGACTGAATCAAAATATAATGCACTGGGGACTTCACTGGGTCAATAATCCAATTTTAACATTATGCAGATCTACTGTTTCCAAAGTCAGTGATTTAAAAAGAAATAGTTGGGGGGGGGGTTCACCAAAGAAGGATTGAAAAGCTTCTTTTTCTGAACTTCTCTATGAAGAATATATAGTTAGCTCTCCTGAAGGATTAAGACAATCACTTATCATTTATGCTTCTTCTGTTGCTATTTCAACTGGAGTATAAAAACTACAAAACAGTAAACAGATGAGTTTGTCATAGATATGTAACTTAAAAGCAAACAATTTTAGCATGGATCTGATCTGATTTTCCTGGATGGAAGCTCTGGACAGTTCCAAGCACACATAACAAGAAACCCTAGGCCATGAGCTCCAACTACAGTATTTTGTAGTCTTGTTGTATGAGGAAACCTCTTAGCAGTTACAGGTGTTGGGATGGACATCCAAATCCTTTCCTATAGGAATGTGAAACAGAAGAAGAGGCAGCTGAGTAGCCTTTTCAAGAGAAGGCATGGTAACGCACAATTGTGGTATTTTCTGTCATCACATTAAGATATGTCTGAGAGGGCTGGGGAGATGGCTCAGTAGAATAAGTGCTTCCCTGGCAAGTGCAACGGCCTGAGTTCAATCCCCAGTTCCACCCAAAAAATAAATAAATAAATAAATAAATAAAGATATATCTGAGAAGTAAAAGAACTTAGTACACAACAGAGGGAAAGAGAAAATAAACCTATGTAGAGAAAAGAGGTGCAGACAAAGTACTTCCTGATCCCTGGGGCTTTCTGGCTCAATGTTCAGGATGCCACTGGCCTAGAGAAGCTGTTCCAGTCCTTGGGTTCCATGAATTAATGCCTGTGCTGTTTCCTTTGCACACAGAGATGCTCAGCTAATGTCCACCGTGTGTGGCACGGCACTCATTACTTCCTGAAGTGACCTGAAGGTTTCCAACAGCCATGCTGAACATCTCTTCTCTATAAGCTTGGATATCACTGTTGAAGAAACCTGGGCAGATGAGTCCAAAAGCTACAAAAAATTCAAGTGTTCTGAAGTCCAAGGCTTAGGATATCTTGCTGGTAAGAGTTTGATTGTCTTTCATAAAATCTGAAGTAGGAACTTAGTTAGAAATTATATCCAGCTGCTTGTACTACAGAGACCCAGAAAAACAAATCTTATTTAAGCAAGAATAATCACTAAGTAACATTAACTACAGCTATCTAAAAACCTCACTCTCAAAGATTCTTATCCAGATCCAAGGGAAAATTAGAAGGCACAGAAAAAGAAAGATGATGTGGCTTACTGTCTGTAGGTGAAGGAAGGCACACAATTACACAGCAAAATTAAGCATAAACAGTTATTGAATTATACAATGGCTCAAGCCAAACTCTTCCTCCTTCTGTTAGGATAACAGAATTATATTTTCAGAGACATCAATGCCAACATATGAAGATGATGCCATCAGTGGCTTTCCTAAGCTCACACTCTGCAGTCACACCAGCAGTGGCTAACCAATATATTAAGCAGATCCCAGCAAAAGTGTTTCTGCCTCCACCACAGGTCAGCAGAGGCAAGAAGTTGCTGGTACAATTCCTGACCCAATGCAAGCAAGAATGGAGAATGCCACTGTTCTGGCTGGGATGAAAAGCTGTCTTGCTGCTTCTACTGGCTCACAACACTACATGCCAGAACAAGCAAGAGACACTGACTGAAAACTGATTATCCAAAACAGAGCAGAATGCTCCTTCAAATGACTCCTACACAACAGAGTGTGCAACAGAAGCCACGTGGGGGCAAATTGGACAGCGAGAACTCTTAGAAGAAGCTAACATAAATAGCATTGGTATGCATCTGAGAAGATGTTGGTACATTTACTATAGACCCCCACAAGATAGCTGGACCCAATCTATAGATAGATCAACAACCAGACAGGAAGTCAGGTACTTTTGGAATTTTGAGCAACAGGTAAAACTGTTGCTATAGGATTCTACTCTATTCTATGTCCAAAGGCAACTCTGATTTCTGTCAGCAACCCCTTGAACAAATGAACAAAGCCAACTTACAGGCTATGTCAGAGAAATCAGCTGTACTGGGGCTGGTGAGATGGCTCAGTGGTCTAAAGCACCTACTTAGAACAAGCTTAGCAAAGCACAGGGACCACGGTTCAATCCCCAGCACCACATGCCAGCCCACCCCGCCCCCTGGTGGGCTGAGCTGGCCACACACACACACACACACACAAATAAATAAATAAATAAAAAAGAAATCAGCTGTACTGAGATCAAGGTCTTCTACCACTGTGATGGCTAGATAACTATTAATTCACATTTAATAAATGTTAATTCCGTTTGTAGCTCAGGTTGAGAAATTTAAAGGGTCTGAAGCAATGTGAGCTAATTCTCCCACAAAATGAATACTACTATAGGCCTCAGTAGCAGTCACAAGCAGTTCTCAGCTCAGGAAAAAAAACATCACCCATTCCCAGAGTCCAGCTGAGCCCAGACAACACTGAGGGAGAAGTAGGGCCTTGTCAATTTTCCTGCTGTAAATGTGCTCTTCACAAAGGTGGTGCCTGAAGGTTCTTCAGATAAGGAGTAATCTGGGATAGATTTGGAAGTTGTACACTTACTTACTGGAAACCAGATTCGCATCATAAAGTGTACCCAAAACTCTTGGCTCTCAAGAGTGGGCTCCTATGAATCTTTAGTGCACTTCTACTGAGGGCCACTGTTCAATTTTAGTTGTCTTTCCAAAGAGCAATGCAGAAGTATAAAAGCAATGTGTTTGAATATGTTCTTAAAATCCTTTTTTGTATCTCCCTTTACTATGCAGTAGATATTGCTACATTTGCAACACATATATTTAAGCAAAATGATTTCTTTGTAACATAAAACCAGGATGTGAAAGAGAAGAGTCCAGCATTTTGCCTGCTTCCTACCTGATCTACTGGTTAGGAGTAAAAATAACAGAAATGAAAGCAGATAAATATAATACCTAAGAGAAAGTAAACTAGCAACTAAAATGGGTCAGAATGCGAATCTCATCTTTTCTGAGCTTCATAAGCTAAAGGAAAGCATTTCTTATACAAAAGGCTGGAGCTAAATGATGTTCCTTACTTTCTAGTGTTATGGAGTCCTGGCAGTTCAGATACATTCAAGATATATATCACACATAAGGAAGAACAGTATCAGTCCAGGGGAAATGCAGTGAATATTTTATGAAAGAATAAATTCTCATGAAAAGAGTTGAAGAGTTAGAGAGTTTTGTGAGACAGTATAGGCTCCGTGTCAGTTCCATGGTCACTCTTTTCTATTCTGAACTTGCAGCTTTTGCAAAGGCCTATTATCAAACAGAACAGGAGAAGGCAAAGACAGCGAACAATTCCATGGGCATGATCCACAGGAAAACTTGGTATATAAAGTAATACAGTTTTGTTTTTTACTAAGGGACATTGTATCCCAGCTCTACAACATTGGTATCAAAATGACTGCAATTTTCAAGGAAGAGAGAAGCCCAGATCCACTGGCTCATACTGGCAGCCCCACCTTGGGAGGAAACCTGGGCAAAGGTAGGACAATGGCCACATGCAGGAAAAAGCATGATAATCAAATTCAGAATTTTCCATGGGCTCACAGAAGTCTCACATTAGAGAGATGTCAATTATTGGATTTCTCTTACTAGGTCTAAAATGTAGAATGGAAAGCAAAAGGGCTAGAATTCAAAGGCACACCTGAATTTAAAAAGATACATACCTTTTACTGACAGTGATCTAATATTAGCTTTACTATCCTAAAGTTATTTTTCATCTCAGTTAGCTTCCCACAGCCAGCTCAACTGGGGGTGCTTCTTGAAAGAGGAACCTAGGGATCTATTTCAAACTGTGAAGCTCTTATCTAAATCTTGATACAAACCCTTTCTTTCTGCTTAGGTTTCTTCTTTGTTATAATAACTGTTACTACTACAATCATTTATGGAGCACCGCTATGAGCCAGGCACCGTGTTACAGACACTATATGGTTTTATACATATGTATATCACTACAGTATTAAGTAATGTGACGCCAGTCAAGAGTTCCTTTGCAGAAATGCCCTGGTCAACAGTTAATCACACAGCAGAGAAAAAGACAGAAATGATGAGCTAGACTAGAGATAGCATCTGCTGCCCCAGTTAGTGAACAGAATGCAGCTTTCCAATTTAATTCTGGAAGAGAAGTTTTGAGATCACAAGAACATAAAGAGACAGATGCCTTGCGGAGTACTCTGGGGGAAGCGAGCAGAAAACATGGGATCATATTTAAAAGGGACTAGGGTAGGAATGAGACCAAAAGAAAAACGGAAGTAGTGTTGGCATTCCAGCTGCCTCAGGAAATTAGACAAGGGCTACCTAAGAGTTTACCTTCCCCGAGGCGCTGTGTAAACTACATTCCAAGCCCGCTGTCTCCAGGACTCTGCCTCTTGCTTCATCTCACTATCTGGTATTCAGATAATTTTGAAAATGAGAAAACAGAAATATTTCTGAGTCAGTCAGGAGGGGTGAGTCATGTGACCAGAACAGGATACTTCTGTTCTCTAAGTCCCTAACTATACAGAATTGCTGCAGAAAGACTGGCTTCTAGGGAGATTTCCTTAAAAACCCTGAACACAACTAAAGTTCAAAGAGCATTAATCTCTTCACTTCTGCCAAGTTACTGCTAGTTTATTTCAGGCTTGCAAGATTGACCCAATGTCTTTCCTTCCAGATTTCAAGGCTGTTCTTCAGAAAAAAAAAAAAAAAGTACTATCCAGTTGCAATGGGGTTCATGGATGAACTTAAGTGAGGTCTGTGAACCTTAGTCTTAAAGCAATCCAAATCTTCAAAAGATTAAGGGCCACTGCATTAGCTCAGGGAATCAAAAAGGGCAAAAATTTTAAAGAGACTGTCAATCACATACCTCTCAACCCACCTCTCATTCCCTTTTTCTTTAAGTTTCCGTATTTTTTGTTTGCCTATCTTTATTTTATTTTTTTTTAAATTTTTTTTATTTATTTATTATTTGAGAGAGAGAGAGAGAGAGAGAGAGAGAGAGAGAGAGAGAGAGAGTGTGGTGTGTGTGTGGCCAGCTCAGCCCACCAGGGGGCGGGGCCGGCTGGCATGTGGTGCTGGGGGACTGAACCGCAGTCCCTGATGCCTTGCCAAGCTTGTTCTAAGTAGGTGCTTTAGACCACTGAGCCATCTCTCCAGCCCCTTTTTTTTTTTTTAATTTTTTTTTATTTATTATTTGAGAGAGAGAGAGAGAGAGAGAGTGTTTGCCTATCTTTATTTACTTGTATCTTATTTTTAAAAAATCATTTATTTATTTACTTATTTATGTGGTACAGGGTCTCACTACACAGCTTGGACTCACAGTGATCATCCTGTCTCAGCCTCCCCAGTGCTGGCATTACAGGTGTGCACCACCACACCCAGTTTCAGTGGTTGGCTCAGTGTGGGCTGGCACCATATGCAGTACCAGGCATTGAGCCCAGGTCTTTATGCTTGCCAGGCAGTCGCTTAGACCATAACCTATCTCCCCGGCCCCAGTTGTATCTTATCTTACCTTTGATTTTTTAAAACAGCACCTGCACATGCTTTCTTTGAAATTTATGTTTGAGAATGATCCCTGAATATATGTACAGTAAATGTATACTGGTTCTCATTCTAGTAAAGCAAACAGCAGCAAAGCATGACAAATAGTGATTACTGAAGTTTAGTTCACTAAGTCTAAGGATATTAAATTTGTCTATAATTCTGGACTAGTTAATGGGATGGGTCTTATCTGTGATTAAATAATTCCATTAGTACAGTAACAATAGAACTCTTTGAACAACATTCCATCAGTAAACCATGCTATAGGAAGCCTAGAAACCACAAGCAATGGAATGATGGGGAAAGTTTACTGTAATTCCACGAGGCCAGGATTTAAATGATTTATACACAAAGAGACAGCTAGCTCTGTGATGACTGTTTTTTCAGATATTATAAGATCCAAGGGATTCTTAAGCACATGCCTTTTCAAAAGCATGAATGGAATGGGGGCTGCATGCCTGGCAAGCACAGTCAGAGAATTGCCTCAGGACCAAAGGGCCATTCCAGAAAATGTCTCTAAGGAAAAGCATGCAGAATGCAAGGCCATATCAACTGTGCTGGCACCAGTGTCGAACGTGGTAGACAAAATGAATGGAGGGAAAGAGGAGATGCGGCAGTCGGTCTCGTGCGCACATTTTCTCACCTGGAATTACAGAGATAGTTTTCAAAGCTCGGAGAACCCTGAATGTTCTCAGCGCTGAGACATTGCCCAGGTCCACAAACTCTGTCACATATCTGTAGTAAGGGAGGTCACACACAAACACAAATGACAAACACAGACACAAACACAAACACCAAAGGAGAAAACAAAACCACAACAAAACAAAAAGTACAATACGTCACATCAGGGCCCTAACCCAACACCTAACACCAACCCCGGGCCATCTTACCTGGGATTACTGAAATAGTTTTCAAAGCCCTCAGTACCCTGAAAGTGCGTAGAGCTGAAACATTGCCTAGGTTTACAAACTCTGTTATATACCTGCAGAATCAAACCAAAGTTAACTTGTAATGGTACCACTGGGCGAGGGTTTGAGGATGGGGTAGGGGGAAGAAAGGGTCTTATACACAAGCTATAATTTCATTTTTCCCTGAAAAAGGAAAATTTCAAAATATAAACATTTAAGAAACATCTTTTAAAATAATTGGACAAGGAGAATTCAACAGTGTATTAAAAAGAACTGGTACAACCAGGGGGTTCTAGAGTTTGCTCTCTTATTCACCATAATGATATGCTAAGCCCACTCAGAATGACTTTACTATCATCCCTTTTATTTATTTTTTCAGTAAAAAAAAAAAAAAAAAAAAAGGCCAGAAAGTATCAAAGGCTATGTCAAGTTTTTTGAACCATTTAAGAAAAAGAGGGGAAGTTTCTACAGCAGGAGACCCATGAAAATAAACCTACTTTAAAGTATCTCTCTAGTTGCTAATTTCAAAAGTGCCTAAATGGCTGTATATATGTCTAATCCAAGAGATGTATGCATGTTTGTAGTCTTAAAGTTTTATCCTGTGACAGAAAAAAAACAGGGCTCAGGAAAATCCAGGTCATGAGATCAGAGCAAAAATGTATTAAGTGCCCATTATATCACCAGCTCTGGGTCTAACAAGGACACTTAGATTTTCAAAGGACACCAATGCATATTTCATGATGCTGAGAGCTACAATTGTTTTCATACACCAGAAAGTCAAAGCTCCACTTTTAAATACTTAATGCATAGTGTTAGTTCACATTTTACAGTGAGAATATGTCTTTTTACCTGATGCTCAGATTCACACATTTGCAAATACTCTCACATTCCCATGCACACATGTGCGCACACACACGTATACACACAACCTACATGGCTCCCTTTACACCGCCAAATTGCAAAACACTTTCCTCATGAAATAAAAACATTAATGCCTGCTAAAACATTTCTTTCATTAGCTAAGTTCCAGAGACACTTTTTCACTGCTTATACAATGTAAATAATGTACCAGGGGCAGGCAGCAAATCTATGTGGAGTTACACGGTCTCTACTAGCAGAAATTTCAGGTTAGTGACTCTTTAGGAAAGGCAATCTGGATACCTTGCTCATGTTTTGACTCTCACGTGTGCCCTTAGGTCTGCGACACCTAGTAGCCTCATTATATCGCACATGATAAGACATTCCCAGGTAATACGTTTCAGTTGAAGATTTACACCTAAAAATTTCAAGCCTCTGGAGAAATAAACCTAGGTCACTGTCACACGGGGAATAAAATATGAGTGACCATCCATGGGAAATCACCCCTGCTTTTCCTCTGCTCCCTTTCCTCCCCCATACAAACACTGTCAATGCCTGAAAACCAAGAGGTCTTCACAAGCAAGAACACAGCATAACCAGGTCCCATTAAGCCCTAAGTCAGAGTCCACAAACTAACACTTACAAGCACTGTCATGCCAGCACATCACACACACACACACACACACACACACACACACACTTGTAATCTCACCCAGAATGTCAAGAAAGTGGGGAACTTACGCCATCATGATGACACTGAAATCTAACCAGTTCCATGGATCCCGTAAAAAGGTAAAGCCATCTATGCAGAAACCTCTCGCGAGGATTTTCACTACTGATTCAAACGTATAAATCCCTGTGAATGTGTACCTGTTAAAGAAATGGATAGCTTGAGGCAATTCCAGAATAGACAGAAACTTTGAATGAACATTTAAGGTAACACTTGCCTGAGGCCTGGCTTCGTCTAACACAGACCAAACAGGAAGCACACAGCCCATGCAGGAAGACTAAGCCAGGGAGCAAGGAAGCCTGTGAGTGAAACTGACTGAAATGCCTACACCAGAACTGTGGAATGCTGCACTGGGGCATGAACTGTATTCCAGAGAAATAACAGTGTATTGTTATCTACCATACTGCATGCTCTTCTTGGTGTAGGTAAGAGGCCCTCAGAGCTCTTTATAACTTTGGAGTGGGGAAAAAAAAGAAAAAAGAAAAAAAAGAAAGAAAACCAGTTGGAGAAGACAGTATCATGAACAACTGAGCATACATGATGCGGATTGGCCACAGACAAAGGAATCAGCACCAGAAAGGCTGGAGAAAAAGGCTGGCACTTTCTAGTGTATAGCTGCTTTCTCTAGACTTGTTTTTTTTTTGTTTGTTTTGTTTTTCTTGGTTTTGTTTTTTGTTTTGTTTTGTTTTGTTTTTTGACGGAACCAGGGATTGAACTCAGGCCCTTGTGCTTGCTAGGCAAGCACTTATTCTACTGAGCCATCTCCCTGGCCCCATAGACTTTATTTCTAAAGATAGTTCCTAAATTCTACTTGCATCTTCATTCCTCTATGTGAAACAGTGGCAATACCTACTTTTTCTCCTTGATGGATAAATTATAGCAAAGCACAAGATTGAATTACTAGAAAGTCTTAAAACAAATAACAGATAAATAGGTACTTACTCCACATTCTTCGACCACTCGGGAGGGTTACTAAAAGTCATGAATACACAGTTGGTCAAAATAGTGCACATAATGATCATGCTAAATACTGTGGAGAAGAGTCAAGGGGGAATATATGAGATCCGGCTTTTTCTCTCTCTCTCAGAATAGAAACCCATTTCGCATTGATATCATGAGACCTAAATCAACAGCCTGAAAAGAGACACAGCACAGAAGAGGAGGAAGAGGCAAAGTGATAATGAAAACTATTCACCACCACCAATAAAGAAAAACACTGTAAACAACCCCACCAGAGCAAAGCTGCGGCTGGATAGGGTGGGATAGCTATTCTCCTTTCAAAAAGGGTGCCACTGTTCTACTACTTTTGCACAGGACATTTCCTGTTCTTACCACTTTTCATCTCCCCCATGGAATAAGCTTCTAAATATTTATTAGTAATCAGAAATAATTACAGATGACCAGACTATAAGCTCATCAGATGACAAAAATCCACATTCTTCAGTATTTACTTACTGTTAACTATTCCATAAAACTAGTTACTTGAAAACCTACAAGTACTGTAATTAATGGCTTGCCTTTCCCGCAGTCTTTTTGGAGGGATAAACTGTCTTTTGGGAACAAGGCACTGGCTGATACGTGCTGAATGTGCCCAGTGTGGGGAACCAGCAGCACCTGCCTGTGCCTGAGAAGTAGGTGATGAACATGCTCAGCAGTGTTTATGGGTAGCAAGCCATTTTACTGCCATTTCAATTCCATTCATGATCTTTCTCAGAGCTTTCTGTTCTTATCTACTGAGAACAATTAAACAGTGGTAGGGTCAACATGACTTATCAAACTCACTTAAAAACAAGGACAGGGGCCATTTCTTATTTGTTAACTCACTCTTGTTAATGGTATCCCTGTATTTTACCTGTAGAGTTTCAAAAATAAAAAAACCATGTCTTTCAACTGGATTTTTTTCATTCTGTACCAGTGGATTTTTCTTCAAGGGACCATAACATACTGTTTGGTACCAGAAGGCCCCTCCTCCTAAAAGAAAACAAAAACTCCATCTCTACTCCAACAGAAAGGATTAAATTATTATTATTATTTTTTTATTTTAATTTTTTTTATTTTTTGGTGGAACTGGGGATTGAACTTAGGCCCTTGTGCTTGCCAGGGAAGCACTTATTCTCCTGAGCCATCTCCCCAGCCCAAGATTAAATTATTAAAGCATGTACATTGTTTATTTCCTGCAAACCTTCAGACTTCCGAACTATACTGCTTATGTAAAATACAGATCTCAGAATCAGGTTGCTAAATTCCTAGAGATCCAGGGGAGAAGCTTACTAAAGTGAATCACTAAGTTGCAACTGCTGGTCTTCTCATTCCCTTTGGAGGATATGATACTCTTTGAAGCAAGGACTAAGTAGTATTAAATATGAACTGTGCAAATTTAGTCATTACGCCACACTGCCTAGCTCATCACAATTTTTTACATGTCATATGTTCTCTTATAGGAATAGGATATAAAAAGGCCACATGAATAAAATGTCATTTTTCAACTTAAGGGGAAAACAAGTCATTCCTATTCTGCAATCTGCCTCTAAACTTTGGTAGCAAGGAGGCTATTTCATCTGCTAACTGTCACAGATACTTTGTAGCTTCACTGCTCAAGAAATCAAAAAAAGTTCAAGGTAGAGCTCTAAAGCATTCATTCAACAATTTGCAACACAAAAAGTAGCTTTCAAAATAAAAAATCCAATTCTGGATCTTAACAAGATGAACAGTCCACCGTGGGAATTACTAAAAAGTCAAGACATCAATAAAAGGTTACCATCTCAATTTGTCCCTCATAATGATCTCAACAAAATTCCAGGCTCCAATAATAGCATCTGAAGATAAAGAGTTTCTTGGAGTTCAGCTTGGGATTCAGCAGGACCTGTCTCTTAAACTCTGACTGTTGGGATCACCAACTGTACCGCTGATAAACTTTTTTCTTTTTTGGCGGAACCAGGGATTGAACTCAGGCCCTTGGGCTTGCCAGGCAAGTACTTATTCTAATGAGCCATCTCCCTGGCCCCATACTGATAAATTTAACACACAATTCAATTGCCAATACTGAAACATACACAATCACACAGTTGCTGCACTCACTCATTTACAGAAAAGGATATGAATGTATCAAAATTTTAATAGCTATTCTTCTTATCAGGTTAAAAGGACTTAAAATGTACAAGGCAGGCGTGGCACTAAATCTGAAGAGAGTTTTCCCTCTGTTTAATACTACAAAGGTCTGTGGAAAAAGAAAAGAGAGAAATTATTAAAGCATAAAAATTAATCATCATATAAAACAACATTTTTCTAGGTAAGAAATAAACTCAAAGGTACTTATAATTTTTATTTCCCAACTTTTTTTAAGGAAGAAATCTTTAAGGTAACATATTTCCTGTTTTCTCATCTCCCTTCCCCGCTCTGCTCCAGATTACATTAGAAATAGCTCGCACAATCTTAACAGTTTTACAGCCAAATTGTACCAGAGTTATCTATGCCAGGTCTGGACAAGACAGTAAAGTTCATTATTTTTGTTTAATTCTTCAACAAGTGATGACCTATTATGTGTATTTTTTTTTTTTTTTTTATGTAGGTGCTTATCAGTGAAGAAGGCAGTCTTGGCCTGGGAGGCTTTTATTTCAACATGGAAAAGACACTACACAGAAAACATAATGTATAAAATATATAGTCTGTGGTGCATAGCAAGTGGTATATGTTATGGAAAAAGGAAACAGATGAGAGAGGAAAAGAATGCTGGGGCAGAGGGCAATGGAGAGGTGAACATTTTAAAAGAATGGTCAGGGTAAGCCTACTGGAAAAAGAATTAAGCAAAGACTAGAAGGAAGTCAGAAGAGCTCCTCATTTAATTGGTATTTACCTACCAACTCTGCTCGATTTGGCTTTTAAGAGCCTTTACTATTAGCCTTTCCAAAATCATTCAACTGTATCTCTCAGCATACATCTTCCTCCCTATACAAACTGGCTCACGTTCCCAGAACAAGAAATAGTGATGTGTATCTCTGGTGTTTGCTCAAATCACTCAAACTACCCCAAATGCCTTCTCTCATCAATTCAATTCTTTTTGAGCATCTATTATGTGTCAAACATTGTATTAAGCTCCAGGGACACAAAACTGAGTAGAATTGTACTTTTCCAGAAGATATATATGAACTGGTAATTACTATGGAGGATAAGTACAAAGTTCAAAACTAAAATATACATAATATATGAGGCAGCATGGGTGGTGAACTAGAAAAGATTCAGAGTAAAGTAATTCACAGTAGGAAGGGGATTTAAAGGAAAGACAAAAGAAAATGGGCAGGTAAAGGATGGAGGGATGACCAAAAAGGGAACAGCATAGCATGTGTAAAAGAGCACAACAGTGTGCAGCTGCAGGTTGTTTTCAGGGAGTTGACAAAGAATTCCATCTTGCTGGAAAACAGGTCAGGAGGTGCAGCAGCCTATGACGCTGGAGAAAGATGCAAGGTCTACACACTGGGGGCTTCTAAGGAGACCAGGTCAGAGGCAAATATGAAGAGCAAATAGCCAAGGCAAGTAATTTTAAATAGTTTTTACTGTTTTAATTTAGAGTGATATGTGCTTATAATAAAAAGAATATAAGACTAAGTTACCCAGTGATAACCTTTACTGCCAGTTTTTTGTATATCCTTCCAAAAATTTTCCGTATAAATATAAGCATACAGATACATCCTTAAAAATCTCTCTTCAAATGAGATTTTACTATAAATACTCTTCTGTATCTTGCATTAAAAAAATGAACCCCCACAAGGAAAAGCCCAGGACCAGATGGCTTCACTAATGAATTCTACCAAATGTTTAAAGAATTAACACACACTCCTCCAAAAAACAGAAAGGAACATTTCCGAACTCATTCTATAAGAACAGTATTAACTTGATACAAAACCAGATAACCACACTAGAAAGAAAAATGCACTAATGAATGCCCTTTATGAAGATGAACACAAAAAGCGTTGACTAAAACACAGCAACCAAATCCAGTAACATATAAAAGGGATTATGTACTACAACCAACTGGGATTTATCCTAGAAATGGAAAGGTGGTATATCGCATGAAAATAATCAACTTAATATGTCATACTAATAAAGGAGAAAAAACCACATGACTATCTTAATATCTGAAAAAGTATTTGATAGTATATGATGTTCTTTAATAATTAATGAACTAGGCATGCTAGTTTTCTTAACCTGATTAAGATCATCTTTAAAAAATTCACAACACCACACTTCTTCTTCTTTTTTTTTTTTTTTTTTCAGAACTGGGGACTGAACTCAGGCCCTTGCGCTTGCCAAGCAAGCGCTTAGTCTACTGAGCCATCTCCCCAACCCCACACCCCCCCACACTTTTTTTACCCCCACATCTGACACCTAGGTTTTAACCTCTTTGAAGGCACTTCCCTCCACAGTTCCAACATAATGTTCACTCCATGAGCTCCCAATATACAGTTGTCAGCAGATTTGATTTTTTTAAGTACTTCTTTCCCCTTCGGTTCTTTCCTTTTTAATCTGCCATGCTCACACCAGTCTCCCTGCAGTAGAAAAGCAGAGCCATGTGGAGCTCCATGTACTGTGGACATGCCCACTGCAGCACTCTGTGTTGATACTGTGCACGCTAATATTCTCCCTGCACTACAGTGTTCCGGTTTTGGTGAGGTATACTGCAAAGAAGGACTAATCTTGGAAGCTAGAGGAAGTAGCAGATCTGGAGTTAGCCTGAAACATGTCAAGAGTAGAACTATGGTTGTTCTCCTTGGTTTCTCAAAGAAACAAATAGGAAAGACTTCCCAAAACCCCTCTGAAATATTTGTACCCTTCTGTGTTTCTATAGCAACCCTCTCTATGAAAATGCCAGGCCCTTGAAATAACCTCCTCATCCAACCTCTTAATATTCCTGTGAATTCTGTTAAAGGAGGAATTATTAGCTTCTATGCATGTTACAAAAGCACAGGAGAGCAACATCACCTATAAAGGTCACCGAGGCAAAGAACAATGTATCATGCTGAGCTCAGAGCCTCTCGAGAGCCCCTACTGTGCTAGATCGAGAGGCAATTTCATGGCTATATGGTAGAGAATGAAGCTGGTGAGGGGGATGGATATTCTGGTGAATGGGAACTTGGAATTCCTGGGGTATGCAACAATGGAAGAACACTGGCCCATGTCCTAGAACCTAAAAACCAGCAGGCCAGGTCTTTATGAAAATGCCTACCTGCCTTAGAAGGCAAATAACAGGAAGGTGAAAAATATACTCTTCACCCTCCATTTCTCTTGTCCCTTAGTGTAGCCAAGATGGAAACATGGATCTAGTGGTACCACAGAGGGTATTTCCTATCACAGAATCAGAGACTGTAAGGCCTGGCATCCAGCAGGTGCTCAATAAGCAGCTGCTGATTGGTTAATGAACAAATGCTTATAGTGTCTGAGGTGAGTGAAAAGGAGAAAAAGAAAAGGAAGACATCAGGTAATTGAAACCATTACACCTTGTTTGAAGAAAAATTAGGAGGTAGGAAGAAATCCGAATCAGTACAGTGATAAATGGCAAGCAGAGACTGATGGTGTGAGGGAAACCACAGATTTTTAGTGAATTAAAAAACTGATTTTGCAAGTAGAATGGCGCTACTAGGAACATTTTTACCGGAGAAACAAATTTCATAATTTAGCTAGTGAGTAGTTAACATAAAAGTAATTTATTATCTCTTTCTAAATATTTATATCCTGAATCTATATCATGTATAAAGAGATTTTGTTTTTCCTGGTATTGGGGATTGAACCCAGAGCCTTTGTACTGAGCTACATTCTTAGCCCACCCTTGTTTTCTAATTTTTTAATTTTTTTTTTTTCAGAATCAGGGATCAAACTCAGGACCTTGCACTTGCCACGCAAGTGCTTATTCCACTGAGCTATCTCCTAGACCCGCTTTCTTTAAAAAAAAAAAAATTATTTATTTATTACAGGGTTTCACTATGTAATTCTGACTTGTAGTGATCCTTCTGTCTCAGCCTCCCCAGCACGGGAATTACAGAATCACAAGTGTGCACTACCACACCCAGTTTCAGGTGGCACAGCACACCTGGGGGGGCACGGCATGGGTTCCAGGGATCAAACTCAGGTCCTTGTGCTTGCCAGGTAGGCACTTAAATCGCTGAGCTATCTTCCCAGCCCTCAGCCCCCTTTTTAATTTTAATTTGTTTTTTTGGTACTGGGGATTGAACTCAGGAGCTTGTGCTTGCCAGACAGGTACTTATGCCGCAGACTTGTATCTCCGGCCCTTGTTATTTTTTATTTTGAGGGAGGGTCTCAGTTGCTAAATTGCCCACGTGGGCCTGATCTTGTAATGCTCTTGCTTTAGCCTCCCAGAATTCAACTAAAAACAGATCTTTTCTCAAAGAGAAATAAACATCTGGTCTACATTAAATGTCCTGAAGTGAAAGCAAATTCTCCAAACTGTAAGTAGCACGTCCATTACAACAAAACATATTTTGTCATTAAAATAATTAGATTCATGGTAGCTCTTAGGCAGTTTTTCATTAATTCACTGGTGTTTGGCTCAGCACAAGTACTCAAAGCTTAGGAATCTGCCTGTTAACACAGGGAAAATATGCTTGTGGAGCTCAGTGATGTGGAGAATACACTCAGTGTCAGCAATCTTTCTGCAGAAATGTGCAGGCGGCAAGTGCTGCAGGCTTTGTAGGCCATACAGGCTCTGCTGCAGCAACCTGGCTCTGCACAAGCAGCGCTGCGGTGCACACACTGCAAAGACAAGGTGTAAACAGACACGTATGGCTGTGTCCATCAGCACCTCATGGGCATGGAAATTTCATGTAATTTTCACATGGCCAATTGTTCAGGAATGTAAAAACCACCAGCTTAGTGGGTCATATGAAAACAGATGGAAGAACTGATATGATCCATGGCTACCCTAGTATCAATTCTGACCAAGGCCAGACAGACTGTATAGGAATCATCTGTTTTTTTTTTTTTTTTTTTTTTTTTTTTTTTTTTTTTTTTTTGCAATACTGGTGAATGAACTCAAGACCTTGCACTTGCCAGGCAGGCATTTATTCTACTGAGCTATCTCCCCAACCTTTGAGTAGTTTTTTGGTTTTTTTAAAAATGCAGATTCATAAATCCTAGCTTTTGACATTCTCCTTAAACAAGACTGCAGAGGACCCCACAACCTGTGCCTGCCAGGTCTGGGGAAACAGCAGGTCACCCCTTAGCTTATGACCTGAAATGTTTGGGTCATTCTTCATCTTCGTCTACCTAGCTGGGTGGCCTAGAGGAGCCACTGCATCTCTCTGGATCTCATTTTCCTCATCTGTAAACTGAGAGAGGGCTGCCAGATGGGTTCCCCCAGGTCCTTTCTGGCTGATGGCTGTGATTCTGATTTAGGTATTTTACAGAACAGTCAGGACGAAGTGCAATAAAACAGCAAACTGTATTTTTAAGGAGAAAGCCTATTAATATTCATTCTTTCACATTACATCTTGGTAGAATTCTCCTAAGTTACTTGTTTCATCCTCTGAAGTTTGTCAAGTCCAGAGACAAAAATGCTTGACACTATCCTGATAAGCATCCTTACGTCAGCAGGGGGCAGCAGGAAGCAGTCTCCTGCTGAAATACTTTCAAAATGCTTCTCCCTGAACTGTCTTCTCTACTTATCCTCTGCTCTCCAGGGCACAGTAAATATGGCAGAACGAAGGAATAGGCATGTTTGAGGATATGCTGACTTTTTAATAAATACATCATTTAATTTTAAACCATTCACACGACTGATTAAACCTCTGCCATCATTGTTAAACTGGTAGAGAGAGCCAGAAAAGATTCATTTCTTGCTGAACCCCGTGCTCTAACACCAGATCCTTCGAGGAAAAAGAACAGCAAGCTTTAGACTATTCTAAGACTACTTCTTAAGCAACAATTATTTGATGCCCATAAAGTCCAACAGTATTTCACTTAATCTGTCTTAAATTAGACTGTTGTGAAGTGAGTTAAAGGAAAACTGAAACTGGACTGTGGTTTACTGCCCAAAGGGGAAATATCAGTTTATAACACCACCAGTGAATGCATTAGAGCATAAGGCCCATTAAGAGCTGTGGAATAGCTCTTAACAAACTATGGCATGGAGTATTACTAAATGTGTCATACCAGTATAAAAGGAGCCTTCTGAAAAGCTCAGGCTTTTCATTTCCAATTAGCAGTGTGGGGCCTGGCGCACAAGTGGGAGCACTGCCACTGCTAGCTCAGGGTGAGACTCTTCGTGCGTCTTTGGGGCCCACGCGTAGGAAAGGGACTTTTGTGCACAGCTAGGTACAAGCACATTCACATACATACCATACAAATCCTAGCACACAGCGAATGTGATACAGCATATGCAGTTATCACAATGAAACACCAAGGCCCATTTACTAGCATGTCCCCAAACCCACACCAGGACTGTAACAATCTTTTCAGCCATATAAAAGTCTAAATTAAAACAACTAAGGGTGCACCAATATGAAAGAATGTTATGTAGAAGAAAATATTTAGTGAAGGCATGAAATATACCCAGAACAGCAGCTTCCTAAAGAATGCCAGTCACCCAGGCCCACTTTGCCGTGCAGCACCTGGCCAGGAGAGCGGCTTTGCACTCAGCCAAGTTTTGCATCCCCTGAGAATTCTTCATCTCAGTCAGGGCAAAGGCAACCTGCAGGCATTTGATGACACTCTAGTTCTAGTGAGCAACTCTACAAGTGGATAGCCAGGAACTAAATCCCTTCGAATCTATCTGGCCATGTGTTATTACCACTAACTTATACTTGTCTCCCAGAAGCCAGACCCTACATCTTAACTGTTCTGATCTCTAGAGCTACCTAATGCTCTCACTTTCAGTTGACTTTTTTGGCCTTAAATTCTTGCCTTATGAGCCTGTTAAACATACCTTGTCTTCTCAGACCTCTGCTCCTTTTCCAAACTAGGCAACTGGCCAGTTGTACACTTGTGAACAATAATTTGGCACTCCCTTCTGAGCAACTATGAGTACAGCCAATACAGCAGGCAACAAATGAATGTTCCTTCAAATTGTCTTGTTTTAATAGAAGAAAATATGAAGCAGGATCTAAGTACATTCTACATGAGGCTATGAAGTTCGTTCAAAACGTTCTGTCAAGTCAAAAAGGGTCTTGTTGTCTTAATGCTAACGGCAATCTACATGGTGGAGCCGTCAAGTAAATGTCACGGTACAGTTTACGTAAGTCCATAACTTACGAACACTGAGGTTGTGAACTTGCAGATATGAATGGACTTTGAATTGTGAATATTTGTAGATGGGAACACATCAGGGAGTAGCTCAGGAGTCTGCCAGATGTTGTCGCAGCTATGCTGCAGTTGCTGTGAAGATGTCCAGAAACAGGAGGAAAAGCAGTAGTGATATGAATGGGTCTGGCTAGGAAGTACAAATATAAATTGTGGATTTGTGTCAAAGGTGTGTAAGACTCTGTCAGATTTACAAACAAATCCAACTTATGAACATTCTCCTGGAGGGTTTTGTAAATGAGGTTCTTACGTAACACCACAGCGGCCCAGGAAGGCGCCTGTGAAGGCATAACTAGGCTGTATTTCCAGAGTCCTGTGTCTTGGAATGACCCAGGTGCTCTTAGAAACACTGAACTAAAGCATGTGAGGACTCACAACAAAACTGTTTTTTCCTAGGTTTGTGTTACAGTTACAAGTGTGTGGCTATTTAGAGCCCTTATCTTTCAAGTCTCTGTAATTCCTGTTAGTCACTCACAACTTTATCTATCAGTCTATTTGAAAAAAATACAGTACTACTTTGGCTATTGACTGGCTCCAAGTTTGTACTTTCTATTACTTGAACAGCAAAGTTTGAAAATAAAATGTTTGGTGTTTATAACTCTGCATAACCGTCAAACCAAAAATCCAACTTGAAAAAAGCTATAAAGGCCAAAAGGGAGCCATGTGTTGGGTCTCTCCACGGACACAAAGGAGTGAGATGCAGACCCCAGGGTTCCAGATCAGTCTAAGCACCTCTCTCGCCCAGACAACACCTAGTGCTTGTGTTTAAACATTCATTAGTGGGCTTTTCTTTGCTTTATTTGTGTAAAATATTGTAACTAGGGCTTCAAATAAAGTTAGTGATACCAGTAGCAGAGCTAAGAGGAAAACTGAGAATCACAATAGAGTTAAAGGAAGAAACCATTGTGAAATTAGTTAAAGTCCTGGAAAAATGAATTTATAAATGTAATTTTTCGGCCTCAGAACCAATTATTTAGTTTTACATTATTTCTTTTTTTTAATTTTTATTTTATTTTATTTTTTACATTTTATTATTTATTTATTTGTGTGTGTGTGTGTGTGTGTGTGTGTGTGACCAGCTCAGCCCACCAGGGGGCGGGCGGGCTGGCATGTGTGCTGGGGGATTGAACCGCGGTCCCTGTGCTTTGTTTAGCTTAGCGTGTTCTAAGTAGGTGCTTTAGACCACTGAGCCATCTCCCCAGCCCTAGTTTTACATTATTTCTAATGGAGAAAATATGCCCAGTTCTTGAATTTTTCAGTGTTAAAATACAAATGTGGAAACAATTGAATTTAACAACTGAAGTATCCCTATGGCAACATTCAATGTTTACTAAGCATTTACCGCATGGCTAGCATCCTTTTATTTATTTTTCATCCTTTTATTTATTTTTATTTTTTAGCATCCTTTTAAAATGCTTTATATATTAACTGTTTCATAGGATAGCTACTATTTTATAGATGATGTTGATAGAGAGGTTAAGTAACTTTTTTTTGGTACGAGGAATCAAACTCAGGACCTCATGCTTGCCAGGCAGGCTCTTGTGCCCCTGAGCTATCTCCCCAGCCCCAAGGTTAAGTAACTTGTCCAGGACCACACAGCTCAAAAAGGGTAAAACCTTATTAAACAAAAGTGGTATAGAATTAAACCAAGGAAGTCTCCTTTTTCTGTCTGTCTTTTTGAGACAGGGTTTCACTACCTAGTTCAGGCTAGCTTTGAATTCACTGTGCAGCCCAGGCTGTCCTCTTGCCTCAGCTTTCCAAGTGCATTAAAAACTGCTTCAAGTCAGGCTTGGTGATGCACACTGGTATTCCCACCTACTCAGACGGCTGACGAAGAAGGACTGTTTGAGCTCATGAGTTCGATACCAGCTTGGGCAACACAGTAAATTGTCTCAAACAATAATTTTTTTTAAAAAAAGCCTTCAAAACTATGTATCAAATCTGGCGCTTCTTCCATACAGATAAGAAAACAAGCACAGAGAGCCACAGGTGCAAGAGTTACTACGTTCAGATCTTCTGGCTTCCAGGCCAGAACTTCTGCTCTTCCACACCAGCATGGGTCCAACCCCCAAATCAATGAAAGAATCTCCTCTCTTTAATTCTTCTAATGTTCACAAAGGGAAGCTCCTGCATGTCCCTCAGAGAGCACAGTAACTTCCCCAGGTCTGGCTGGCTGAAGACAATGCTGGCACTAAATGTGTCTGAAGCTACACATTTTCCAGGTGTGTCCGCATACACTGCATCATGTGCTTTGATTTTGTAACCCTGTGCTTTCCAACCCACCTTCGGAGCAGCTGATGCTCTACCTGCCTAGATCCTGGTTAGAGGAAGCCACACCTGGCATAACAGCAGAATGTACACCTGCTTGATCACTGAGCCAGCAGCACGCTGCTTCCCCAGAACAGGGCAGGACTGGGCCTCCTGCATGGCCATTATTTCTTGCTCTCCTCTGGTGTGACCTTTCCTTTGGCTCCCATCTCTTCTACCCTTTAGCATGCACACATGGCAGCTGCTCTAGGGTAGACTAAAAAGCAGGCTTATTATGTTGAGAATATTAACCTTTCCTAATTCATATTCTAGAATCTATTCTCTCAGAAAATAGCAGAACAATCTGGGTGTAGTGGCACCCACCTGTAATCCCAGCATTCTGGGAGTCTGAGGTAGAAATACCATGAATTCAGGCTCAGCTTAGGCAAATTAGGGTGACCCTGCCTCAAACCCAAAAAGTAAGAAGGGTTGAGGACATAGCTCACTGTGTTCACTCTCAGTACTGGAAAAAAGAAGAAATAGAGTGAAAGCCTCCATGGCTAAAGAGAACTGGATTTAAACCAGCTCTGTTGCTTCTTAAGTGTCATGGCTGTAGGCAACTTGCTTCAGGTTGTTAGGGTTTAGTTTTCTTATTGATAAAACTGAAAGCATGGTTAATAGCACCTATATTACCAGGTTGTGGGAATTAAAGGAAAAGTCATGAAAAAGTCTGTAGCACAATACACAGCACCAAATAAACACTAAGTGTGCTGGCCGCTACCACACTCAACTGCCACTTCAGCTCTTTGACTCTAGCAGCTTTAAGGGTTAACATTCACATTAACTAGTATCAAGCTGCACCCAAGCTAGACCAAGAGGGCGGAGAAGCCCAGGCTCCTGCAGAAGTGTACTGGCTTGAAATGAATGTGAGGTTATCCAAGATGAGGGAATGATAAATGGGAGAACAGAGTAACTGCTCACTACCGCAGGCCCTGGGATCCAACGTGCCTCTGCATCTCCTCTTGGTAAAGCACACCCTGTGCTCCATCAGAACTAAACTCACTATTTTAAACAATTCAGCTTTTTTATGCCTCAGGGCCTCTGTGTATACACTGCTCTTCATACTTCACCATTCCTTCTCCTCTTCAACAAGTAATTTTTTTTTCCTAAACCATACTTTAAGGTCCAGTTCAAGCACAACTTCCTCACTGAAGATAGCCCCACTCAACTCCCTTAAACAGAACCACTGTCTCCTCCGGGGTATCCCCACAACACTGTGCATTACTTTCTTTTGCACTGTCCCATCACAGCATACTGTTGTGGTCATTCACACGTCAGTATCTACACATCCTGAAGGCAGGGGCCTATCTTCTCTGTATTGTGACTTTCTCAGCCAAGCAAGCAGAGTGCATAACAAGAGGCCCATCTAGCACAAGGCCAATAGCTCATCCATGCTTGTTAAATGTATCAATGAGTCTCTTAGACATGAAGATATGATATAGGTAAAATCAACTACCCTAACTATATCCAGTTTATTGTTAAATACCCAACTGAAACTATATGTTCACCTTTTCTATCCTTAGCTTATCTACCCATAAAAATTTCATTAATTTTAGCTTGAAGACACCTTTTAACCTTTTGCATGCCTTTTATACCATGTTGAAGATATGGTATGAAATGAACTTTAAAAAGCCAATATACTAACAGCGTGGTAGAAAGACTTATGAATGTTAAACTTATAAATTCCTAAAAGTGAAACTTTACTATACCCCATACTACTGAGGGAATTTAAACAAGTAAGTTCATGTTTCTGAGTTGTAATTTTTTTCTTTTTTACTTTTAAAAACGTGGAACAGTATACTAAAATCTCCAAATTATCAGATACCCTCTGGGACCATAGAAAACTGAAGATTCAATACTGAAATCTAGTCACCTGTAGGAAATCCAGACAGAGATGACAGGGAAGATGCTGGATACCAGAGGTGGATTTCAGGCCAGAGAACAGTCATTTGGGCTAGTACTGAGAGAAGGGATGAGATCATCCAGGAAAAGTGCCAAATACGAGAAACTTGGGGCAAAAACTGAACCCTGGGAAACATCAACACTGAAAGGAAGGGTGGAAGCAATGAAAGAGAAAAGTCTGAGATAAAAGGGCCAAGGAAGTAAAGAACTGCAAAAATCAGGATAATTGGTGTCAAATACAGCACGGAGGTTCAATGAGATAAGACATTAAAAAAATATTTGGCTTGGGGATTTGAGGTCTTACTCTCCTTGAGATTGTATCCCGGGAACATCGTGAGAGCAAGGGGGAAGCAGAGCCAGGCTGCGAGGACGGAGGAGTCGTGGGAGCTGGGTAGGTGGCAAGTAACGGCTCCGCTTTACATTTCTCAGTGGCATGAGAAATGAGTAAACCAGCTGGGGATGTGAGGACTCCTGATAATGAGATGGGGTTTGTGTGCATCCAAAAACTGAGGTGAAGGAACCAATAGGCAAGGGAAAGACTGAAAACAACAGAAAAGGGAGGAGATAGACAAGAAAATGATGATCTCAAGGTGGAAGAAAGGCACAGGGTCAAAGGTAGGAGAGAGGAATTGATCTTGAACAGTTGGGGTCCTCTGTCCTCTGAAATTGAGGAACCTTTTATCTAAACCAGACTGCACAGGCCAAACTTTGCAGCCTCAACAAAGTGTCTAGAATAGGAACACATTTTTAGGACTTATACCCAAATGTTCCTGAGACTCGGAGATGGCGGAAACTCCCATATGACAGAGCAATCCTAATCTTAAATTGTGTCCACCAAGGTTGACTGCAAGAACCTCTTACATTTCTTACACGAACTTAGAGACAGTAAGAGAAACATCTTTCTGTATAAGGATCACTGCCAGCCTTATTCTCCTTGACTAAAAAAACTTAAATATTGCTATTATCAGAAAATTATCCATATTATAACCTGGACACATTCTCCAATGTTATTTAATAACTCTATTCAATAGGTCAATTTTTATTAAAATACAATTTCATAACTCACACCCTGGAGAGTCAACCAAAACGAGCTCCTAAAACTACCTATCAGTGCCATGTTTAGGCTGCGGTGATTGGCTAGTAACATAAATCCCACAGTTCAGGTACAAGCTGGCTCTTAACATAGGTGGTTCAGAACTACAGAATCACAACTTAATGCTTGTAAAAGACATCAGAACAATTGCAGCTATTTTCTTGAGAATATGCTATGTTTATCTGTAGGCACTCCTATGCAACGAGATGCTAAAATGCATTGAACTCTTGCCCATGTAAAAATATAAGATTGGCAAACTCAACAGAGTGACAATACTAGCTTTTAAATAATACAAAATATCTACATTATCTTTTAAAAATCGTAATTCAATACTTGCTAAAGGCCTACTTAAATAGTAAATATTTGAGAGAACATACAGCCTTTTATTCTGCTGGACTCTTAGAGTTTAGCATCACGTTACACAACACTCCAAACCTCTAAGGTACTTGGACACCATGTTATTTTCAAACACGATAATGCATGTATCATTATCTGTTACACTCTTATTATTTTTATGTGTTTGTTATGTTTCCCTAACAAAAAATAAGTTCCAAGAGTATGTGTGTCTTGTGTTTTGTTTCTCAGGATACAGAACAGAACCTGGGCACACAGAAAACACTCAGCAACAATTTATCATATTATCAAAGAAATGACTAAATGTACAACTGCTTTTTTAACCCTCCACAATCAATAATAAATCCCATCAATTTCTTTCTTTTTTTTTTAAGATATTCTTGAAAGGTTTTTTTTTTTTTGGTGGTACTGAGGATTGAACTCAGGACCCTGGGCTTTGTCAGGAAGGCACTTATGTCACTGAGCTATCTCCCCAGCCCTCAAGTTCTTCTTCTTTTTTAAAAATCTTTTATTAAAAAAAAATAAATAAAAGTCTTTTATTTATTTTTTTGGAACAGGGTATTGCTATGCAGCATGCCCAGGGACCAGGGCTAGCACAGCATGTGGTACAGCAGATCAAACCTGGATCCTTGTGCTTGCCAGGCAGGCCCTTAGATTACTGAGCTATCTCCCAAGCCCCTCATCAATTTATTTCTATACTAACTCTCAAATTCAACCATTCCTTTTAATTTGCACTTCTACCACTGCACCTCAGACCTTCATTATTCTAGCTGATCTCTGGATTCTAGCTCTTCCCCTCAGGCCCATCCTGCAGGTCACTGTCACATTCACCTCCCCTAAGACTCTGTAATCACATAGCCTTCTTCTCAGCTAACAGCCTCAGGAGCTCTCTACTGCTTGTCCATTAAGGACAGATCTTTGGGGCCTAATATTCTCAGCAGCCATGATTTGCTCCAGCACTCCCTTCCCTGCCTCTGTTTCCACTGTTCCTGTCATTCCCCACATCCCAAACTAATTAGACAATCTTCTTTTTTCTCAATCTGCTTTTGGTGGTGTGAGTTGTAATCTTTCCTCCATTAAATGACCATAAAGGAAGTGAGGATAACTAAGACAGAGTAGCACCGTTTGGGTGACTTCTGATAAAATGTGATCAGTTCATTTAAGTACGGGGGTGATGGTGGGTTGTGGTGTGATTTTGGGGATTGAACTCAGCCTTCCTTGTGCTGAACTGCATCCCCTGCCCTTTTTAATTTTTATATCAAGATGGGGTCTAAGTTGCTAAGTGGGCCAGGCTGGGCTCAAATTTGTGATTATGCTGCCCCAGCCTCTGTCCTTCTTCCTGAGCCTCCTTGTCTACACTTCGATATGTTTTAGTCCATGTCTCATTTCTAGATTCCAAGGCCTAATTCAAATACTTTTGCTATGAAAATATCCTAAGACCCCTCTATCAAAGTGATATCATACTATATGCTACCATGTTATAAGCAACTTTAGAGAAAGTTATGGACTTTGTTTCCCCTAAGAGAATTGAATGTCTACTAAATAAGCACTTGAGAACCAGATGTGGTGGTGCACACCTGGAATCCCAGTACTCTGGGAGGCTGGGGCAGCATAATCACAAATTTGAGCCCAGTCTGGCCCACTTAGCAACTTAGTGAGACCCCATCTTGATATAAAAATTAAAAAGGGGAGGGGATGCAGTTCAGCACAAGGAAGGCTGAGTTCAATCCCCAAAATCACACCACTGCCCACCATCACCCCCGTACTTGAATGAACTGATCACATTTTATCTAAAGCCACCCAAACAGAGTGCTACTTTGTATTAGTTATCCTCACTTCCTTTATGGTGTTTTAATAGAGGAAAGATTACAACTCATACCACCAAAAAATAGCAAAATAGTTAATGGTAGACATGCTAGAAGGTTTGTGTAATATACCCTTAGGATTAATAAAGAAGATTCAAGCACTAAGCAGAGGTGCTCAATGACCTAATGACATAACGTCTTTTTTTAAAACTCTAAGCCTTAGGTTCTATGAGAGCCATGGTTAGCTTAATGACATTTCAGAAGTTATCCAGCCCCCTGAAAACATCTAAAACATGAGAAAACTTACTTTTTGGTCCACTTTTACTCCTAAATTAATTCTTTAAGAAAGAAATATTGGTTATCAGTCTTTTCCCCGCTTGAGTTTGGTTCATCTCGAAACATGAAAAAAAATTTCATGATAAGACCATTTCTAGTATTACCTTTCATGTGCACAGCACTTATAAAAGTACACAGATTTTCATATACACTATTTCATAAGATTAATTCATTCAACAAATATTCACTGACTACTAACTAAGAGCAGGCGCCACTCCAGCAGAAGAGAGTACAAGAAGATGCACAGGGCTGGGGATGTAGCCAGCAGCACAGTGCCTGCCCAGCAAGTGTGAGGCCCTGAGTTCAATTCCCAGTACCCCGCCTTCCGGAAACAAAAAAGCTGAAGATGGAAACAAAAAAGCTGAAGATGAACAACAAACAAATAAACATGCTATACGCCCATTGTTGTTCCGTGCCATGAAAAGTGAAGCAGGGCTGGGGCAACAGACTTTTTCATTAGGCTAGCAAAGAAATGATCTTTATAACATTGTAAAATAGGTGGGATATTAACTGTTAGCAGAATCTTAATTTTCTAAGTCAGAAAAACTGAGATGTTGAATGGTTAAGTGATATGCTGAAGATCACTTGGAACTAGATTGAGCTGGGTTAGAGAGATTTTTTAACTCCTATCCCAGTGCTAAAGCAATAGAAGAGGAATCTGATTTAGGAATGCTTAATTAGGGGACTGGGGAGATGGCTCAGTGGAATAAGTGCTTCCTCCACAAGGGCCTGAGTTCAATCCCTGATTCCGCAAAAAAAAATAAATAAATAAATAAAAAATAAAAAATAAAGGAATGCTTAATTACATTCCTTTCCCTCTGCATAACCATACCTGGGTAGTGAACAAGAACCCCAAGTATGCCTGTCATTATTAACCCACCTCTTGCTGGCTCAAGAGCATTTGCCTCAATTTGATTTAGTGAATAAAATAACTGAATAGCACTTTATTTTCTTACATTGTTAGAAAAATTTTTTTAACAACAACCATGGTCTTAAAATATGTAGTTTTTAATTAAAACAGAAAGCAGCACCTAGGGTTTCTGCGCAATGGCAGGCATGGGAACAACACATTAGCAACACTTCACAGCACACCTAATGAACACGGACCTTCCCTGTACAGCCTGGCTTGGTGCTGCACTCCTGCGAAAGGTGTGCACAGATGTGGCAAGGAGTCTCTGCCATGAGCTCACAAGACAAGTGTGCACATGTGTTTGAGAGCTCTTTACTGAAGGAAACTAATATTAATGAGGTAAAGAGAAAATTAAAAAGACTGCTGGGAACCAGAGGTATCCTCTATAATTAAACTAAGTGAAACCTGAAATCACTTCCTCTTCCAGTCAGGCTGAAGACCTAAGTGTATTACACAAAGCAGAATGAAGAATAATCAGTTATGGTGTAGAAAATCAAATTAGGCCACAAAGAAGAAAAGCCCTGTGGGCTGGGCCTGAACCAATGGGGGAAAATGCCAAAAGGTGAAGTAAGAAGAGCAAAGAGCAGAGTACATTCTGAGAGGAGGGGTGTGAAGAACAGAAGGTGGGAAACACTAAGGGAACAGAAAGTAGTATGCCAGCCCTAAAGCACAGTACTGGACAGGCAAAAGTGTGAAGCACAGTTAGAAGGACAGATGCAGGTCTATCTGGGCCTGGGCTGCAGACATGAACAGACGAGAAGAGATTTGGCAAAGGGCAAATAGGAGGCAAAAGTGGAATGCCCAAGACTTTCTATTTCTGGTTAGGAGCTTTTTCCACTATATTAGTCTGACAGGTCAGGAATGGACTGTGGTGGATGGAAGATAATTGTCCTTTAAAAAAAATAAGTGGACAAGTTAAATAAATTGTGTCAAGATGTAAACCTGAACAATTGTATCAGTGTTAATAACGAGCCTGTGTCTTTGGGACAGTTTGTGTAGGGGTGCTAGCTAGGTGGGGAAAATACGGACCTGTCTTTTCCCTTAGAAGTACGGCTCTCAGCACTATATTTTTTGGGACCTATCCTAAGAAGTGTAAATAAACCACAGGATGTAAGTGAAAAAGGAACTTATTTTTCTTTCTTGATATTTGCCTGTCTAGCTTAAGAACTGAGTCAACTGAGGATACAGATGAAATAATTAAACTTTTAAAAAATGCGAAACTAGAACTATTTTGAAATAAATGTAGAATTAGGAAGCATGAGTTCTACTACTGATTCTCTCATTGAGGGTGGTGCTGGTTTGAGACAAAATACTTATTCTTTATGATTCTAAGTGGACAGCACTTAGCAGGAAAAGAATACACAAAGAACTGATGGTAAACTGAACATTGGTAACTATGTATAATTTTCATATTCAAGAAAAATGTGTTATTTAAAGACATATCAATGAACCCTGTAGTTTAAACTTTTTTGTATACACTTTTGTTTATAGAACTTTCTTAACATTATAACACCTATTACAGAAAAGATACACAGCTATTATGAGTTATGAAATGGGATAAAGGGGTAGGAATCAACTAGGAAAGCCATCTTTCAATTTAATCCATGGACTTTCTTGCTGACTAAACATAGTTATTAGAAATACATTTAAAATGAAACAAGCTATTATTAAGCACTATAAGATTTAAGTGTATTTGGTTGTTGTTGGGTCTCACTATGCAGCTCAGACTTGTGATGATCCTCCTGCTTTCAGCCTCTCCACTGTTGGGATTACAGGCGTGCACCATTACACCTGGACTCTGGCCAGCTCAGCCTGCACTGGGGCAGGGCAAGGCTGGCACTGTATGTGGTGCCAGGGATTGAACCATGGTCCCTGTGCTTGCCTAACCTTTCTAAGCAGGTGCTTTAGTCCACTGAGCTATCTTGCTCACCTCCTAGAAGATATTTTTTTAAAGTGAAACACTTTGTACAATAAATGAAAAGCTCCTTGATTTTATTGAGTGAAAAGAGGACTAGAGGGGAAATAAATTGAGTACTGACAATGATAAAGCTTAAGATTCTATAGCACAAAAGAAAGGAAAATAGATACCAAAATTAAGACTTCAATGGGCTTTAAAAAAAAAAAAAAAACCAAAACAGTAGGAAGAAAACTATGAACAAAAGTGTTTATGAGAGTTCAAGTTCCTGAAAGGATAGATTTACATTTATTTGCTTTGATTTGCACATGCATAAGGAAATTCCAGAAGATACTCTTACCAGTGGGTACCTGCATAGAGAGGCAAGGAAGTGGGCAGATGAGGGACAAGTGCAAAGAGAAGACTTCGGGGCCGGGGAGATGGTTCAGTGGACTAAGCTCTTCCCTGGCAAGAACAAGGGCCTGAGTTCAATCCCCAGTCCCCCCCCCCAAAAAAAAAAAAAGAAAAAGAGAAGACTTCAAGTACTTTCAGCAAACAGTTGAAAAACAGGAAAGACAAAGGGGAGGCATTAGGACAGAGTACCAAGAGAAAAAAAAACAAACAACAATGGTGTAGCACTAACAGGTCTGAAGCAATTCAAAGAGTACCAGCTGGAAAAGCCAGTGTGTAACCCAACAAAGACCTCAGACACACACGACAGCCAAACCAGCACTGGCCTGAGCAAAGTGTCCTGATAATGTGACACTCAACTCTAAGGGGCCTGGTAGGTGAGAAATCCACAATGGGATGAAACCAGAACTTTATTAATAGGGAACTTGTTTCATCTTAATCCCTAAAAGAAACAGGGAAGGGAATGAGAAACAGGTTTCTAGAAGAGTCGGAGAAATGATTAATCAGCTAGAAAATGAGACCTGAGGAAATGATAAAGGATTCTACTTGCGTCGTTTAGTAGAGCAAAAGATTATATTCTGCCAAGAATTATTTAAGGCAGCCCTTGAAAAACAAAAAGAAAAGAATGTCCTCTTAATGTCATTTCTACCCTTATAATTTTTTGATTTGTGGGTTAATTCCCAGTGTGCTGCCTTGTAGGGCAGGCCTGGTAATTTAGCCAGGTAGAAGGCCTAGTTAATATGAGGTTGTTAGTACTACCAATGAAGATTTGTAAGTACACTTGAGTAAGCATATTATTTTTAACCTACTGAAAAATTCCTCATTTAAACACACAAGGGGCTGGAGGTGCATCTCAGTCATAGAGTGCTCACCTAGTATGCATGAGGCCCTGGGTTCAATCTCCAGTACCACGAAAACTAACTAAACTAACTAAATATACAATAAACACTTCTGAAGTGCTAGGAATGCTATTTCTTGACATGGTATGTGTATTTTATAATACTTATTAAGTTATATGTTTTTAAAAAAATATATATTTGGTACAGGGTCTTACTACACAGCTCGGACTCATAATGATCCTGTTTTCAGCCTCCCCTGTATTGGGATTACAGACATGGGCCACCATACCTGGTCTCCATAGCCAGCTCAGTGTACCTGGAGGTGGAGCCGGCACAACATGGGGTGCCGGGGATCAAACCCTGGTTCCTGCACTTGCCTAAATAGGTGCTTAGTCCACTGAGCTATCTTGCTGGCCCTATGTATGTATACTTTATAAGCTGTTTTGCATGGTAGAATTTTAGGACTACAAATTAGTCCTACAAAAGGACTACAATTAAGGCTATCCTTTCCAGGAATGAACTACCCTGCAGTGAGGACAGAGGCTGAAGTTAAGAAGTTAAGATTTCTATTATGACCAGCCTGTCTTCCAGTGGAGCTCCATCAGCAACTTGGCCAGAGACTCATTCTCTCTGGAGAGTCCTTACTCACAAGCCAGGCCACTGAAATCTGGGGCACTGGGAATGAACAGAAGCCACCAATAGGGCAGGAACCAGGGAGAAGGGGGCACAAAGGAAAACTGGGGTCTGATAACTAATAGGTCTATACATTTTTCATGTTAAGTGAGGTTTAAGAAAATAAGATTCAAATTGCATGAGTTGAGAAAATAATTGAGGCCCAGATATACAAAGAGACTTAGGGCCCTTAGACTGTCAGTTAGTCAGAGCTCAGTTTTGAATTCATTTTTTAAAGTTTTTGTTCTTTATTCATTTTTATCTAAAAATTATTTGTGGTAACTTGGACCATATACTAAGTAAGAAAAATGTAAATAATAACAGAGTTAATTCAGTAGAATAAGTCTTACTTCCTGTCTACTATTCTTTATATCATATCATGTATAGTTCCTTAAACTTGGAAGACTGAGATGTCCCAACAACTATATCCAGATCTCTTTTGTCCCATTACCATGCCAAAGAAGCTAAAATTTCTTCCAAGATCATCAGGCAGTTTCACTAAGGAAAGTTGAGAAGGGCAGTTATATGAACAAAGACAGATCAGTTAAGCTTTATATTTGTAAATATGTGTTTTCACAAAGCCAGTGCTCCCTCATCTGGAAAACTCTACCAATGTAATTCTTCAACAATCTGGTGTGTGAAGGGTCCCCTAGTTTGTGTCTGATATCAGTCTTCAGGATTTAGTGGCTAAGTAGTTGGCTGGTGAATCATCCAGGAGGTTTTTGCTTCTCAACACTTGTTGCCGGGGCTGGTGAGATGGCTCAGTGGTCTAAGGCACCTACTTAGAACAAGCTTGGCAAAGCATCAAGGGACCGCGGTTCAATCCCCCAGCACCACATGCCAGCCAGCCCCGCCCCCTGGTGGGCTGAGCTGGCCACACACACACACCACACACTCTCTCTCTCTCTCTCTCTCTCTCTCAAATAAATAAAAAAAAATTAAAAACAAAAAACAAACAAACAAAAAAAAACACTTGTTGCCTTGTTTCAGAAGACAACTATGAGAAAGAAACCCAAGATTTGGTCAAGTATTTGTTTGGGAAGTTTAAGGCCCTTGGGCAAATGAAGATTGGTGTTTCTTTCAGCTGTGTTCCCCACGTGCAAAAAGAACAGAACCATCTTCACTGCAAGAATCCATCTGGACAAGAGGCTAAAGGCCTGAAGTCCACCCCTAGCCCAGGGTGCTTCCATGCAAATATTCTAATGTCAAAGGTGCTGATAAGAGCAAATCCCATCATCTCCACTATATTAATCACAGGTTTTTATATGTAGAATTTGAAATGTGTGTTAGAGAGATTCTGAAGAGCTCTATCTTTCACTATCTCCTCTTTTTGGGCTCTATCACAAAGTTCTGTTGCATGTCTGGCTTCTTTTATTTTCTTCTTTATTTTTGATGGTGCTAGGGATTGAACCCAGGGCCTCATGAAGAGTAGACAAGTGCCCTCAGTGAAACACCAAGGCCTTGTGTCTTCTTTTCATCATCTAGCCTGGAACCAAAATCAAAAGTCTTATTAACAAGGTTGACAACCACAAAGGATCATTAATAGCAAGTGAATGGCAAAGCACTCCCCATAAACCAGAACCAAAAGGAAGGTCAACTACTTCTCCCTACTCTGGCGGAGAGACTCAGCTCTTCCTCCCCTCTTCCATAGCCTGTCAGGAAAGGAGCACTGCAGCTGCGCCTCCTCCAACTCACTTTCTGTGTCAAATAGTATGGGTCAAAGTCCTCCAGGGGAACTGCAACCAGGCCTTGGGGGATGTCCCCATAGATGAAAGGCAAACTCTTCCCTGCTTCCAGGTCACTGTTTGGCTTGGGCTTGCTGTCCTCATCGTCTTCTCGATGGCTGCCATCGGCCTTTGGTGGCTTCTTGAGCTTGCTCTCAGCAATACGCCTCTCAATGTTTGCCAGTGACTCAGGAGTGAAAGGCTTGAAACTATCGGGGCCTGGTGGTGCGAGCAGCCGCGCTGCCATCTTCTCATCCTGCAGCAGCTTCCTTAGTTATGCTGCGTCCCCGACAGGTCAGCTCTGGAGGAAAGAGCAACACAGACAGCATTAATCAATCACTGCTCTAAAAAGAGGCCAGACAAAACTATCTCACTCGCAACCTTTATGCACAACCTTTGAAACAGTTTCTTCCATGCCATGGTTCTTTTGCCTTCAGAACAATCTCGTATGAATGGACTAGGTAATGTTTATCACTGCACCTTGGGCAAGGATCAGCCAGGAAGATGGAAAGATAGCATCTCCTGAACTGCTAGCACTTACTATAATTATCTAAATCTACTCACTGTTAGGACCCACATACAGCAAAAGAGATGCATTTCATATCCGCAAAGAAGTTCTAACTAATAATGCATATTTAATACTCCTTAGGGGCACACACTAGTTTTGTTATCTTTATATGTTGAAGTCATACTTTCCTGATTTCTACTACCCAAAGACTTCCTTCTAAGTGCCATACAAGGGTAAATTGTCCCTCCTTTCAAATTTCAATCTCTGAAAGCAAAAGAAATCTTTGAAACTTATCAGATACAAAGCATAGATACAATAGTTTGCACCTGCTTTAGTTTTTCTATTTTAAATTGTTTTTCAATTCACCAAGTATTTCTTCAACAAACACAAAGAAGGACAGACATTGCTCCCAGGACCTCCAGCTTAGCAGTGAGAGGAATCCCAGAGAATTTCCTCTGATGCAGCACCCTGCAACACTGCAGGCTCACTTGGCTGGTCGAACAGGCAGGAAGAGCTACTGCACTCCTGAAGACTGTAAGGACAGGAGCGACAAACCAGACTCCCCTTCTAAAAAGACATGAAGTACTGCCTCATGGGGCCAGTGATTTCTAAGTGAAGTGTGATATTAAAAGGCCCATTTCCATGTCTGTTTATACAGAATCCTGTTGATTTACACACCCACCTTGAAATGGAGGAATCCTGTGGTACAATCACAAGTGCTCAGTTCCTGCCTTAAGGAGCCTGAAAAGGACCTCAGAGGCAGCTTACCTGGCTTCCATGGTGCGGTTTTCCTGGGAGCACCGCAAGGACAGCCCAGGAAATTTTTTTTAAGGCTAAAGACTGTTCTTTCTCCTCCTACTTAGTCCTTAGAGTCCACTTCAAGGCAAGTACCATAAAACTAGGGGCTCCTCAAGAGAGCCAGTAGTCTGGCTAGAATTAACTCTTAAGTAGTCAGGGAACACAGCACCAGCTGGCTCCATTCACAAATCCACCTGCTCAGGCACAGCTGCATGTGGGGCTCAGCCTATGCAATCTGAATGCAGGCTGTGAGTTCACCTGCTTAAAGCACAGGCTGATGAGGCCAGAACCACTGAGTTTCAAATTTTTTTTTT
>NW_004524669.1:3909175-3914767 GCF_000260255.1 Octodon degus | reverse complement strand
GAACCGCAGTCCCTGATGCTTTGCCAAGCTAGTTCCAAGTAGGTGCTTTAGACCACTGAGCCATCTCTCCAGCCCCAGAACCACTGAGTTTCATATTGCACCAAAACCCATCATGACACAGCCACGGGGGTAGGTGGCGAAGAAATCATTTCCATGTAAGAAGCATAGGACTTCAGCACTGTAAGATGTCGTACCAGTCCCATCCATTGCACTTCACAGGTGAGAAAACTTGGGTTTAGTAAGAGGTTGGAAAACTTGCCCAAAGTTGGGGGCCAGGATAAAAATCACAACCAAAGAGCTCTAACCTCTCAACTCATAACTTTTTATTATAACAAATAATCAATTATCCATCTGATTTCTATCCTAACCTATCCTATTTCCCACTAGTTCCCAAGAGAAATAATCTGGTTCATTAAGGAAATCACATAAAAGTGCCAAGGCTTTACTTATCCATGATATTTTCTTTCTACAAGTTCCCAACCTAAAATTCCTTTACCCTGATTTCTCTCCTACCTTCTGTCCCTTTCTTTGTTTCCAGCAAATTCCTTCTCTATGAGGCCTACTAAAAACCTCTAGATTTTGCTGCTTCTTTCCCTTCCATGCTGCTAGAGTAGTCTATGGTGAGCCAATCTAAAATTGATTATCGACTATGTTTCAAATACCTTGCTTACATTAACTCATTCAGTCTTCAGAAACCTAAACTAAGAGAACTAATATAATTTGCTCAAAGTCACCACTAGAAGATGACGTCAGGACTTGATACACTGATAGTTCTTGTTTCAGCCCTTAATCATTGCTGAACTGGATCTCCCATAGACAGTATACATTCCCAGACCCTTTTAAAACTCCTTTTTGTAATCCCTTTTATAGAGAACAGGGTTATGCCTGGAACCTACTATGAAACCAAAAATCTGGGACTCCCTGGTTTTTTTTTTTTTTAATTATTTATTTATTTATTTTGTGTGTGTGTGGCCAGCTCAGCCCACCAGGGGGTGGGGCTGGCTGGCATGTGGTGCTGGGGGATTGAACCGCGGTCCCCGTGCTTTGCTAAGCTTAGCTTGTTCTAAGTGGGTGCTTTAGACCACTGAGAAATCTCACCAGCCCCGTCCCTGGTTTTTATATCCACATTTATCCCCAACTCTAGGTCACTCTCTGTTCCTCCTCAGAGGACAAAGACTACTGCAAGAATAAGTCATTTAGGATGCTGACAGATTCTCGTAATTTAATTGCAGACAGCTGGGATTTACAGCAGTTTGAGGCCAGACTCTCTGCCTTTGCCCTCAGTCCGGACTCCTCCTACCTCCTCCAGGACTGCCTTCCAGCAACCGCCCCTGCTCCCCTGCACAACATAACCTTTACTTTTCCTTTCTGTATCTCCTTATCCCCGTCCCCACTTGCTCACTCTTTGTGCTATGTGACAGTATGTTATCCTGATTCTAACCGCATCCAAGGTCTCTTTTTGCTCCAAAGCCTCTTTCTCCTCTAGGGGCTGGCCTGCTTTTTGTCTTATACTTCTTCCTGTAGGGATTTAATCTACTCAAAATAATCTGTATAGCAATGATTTTTAGATTTGTGTCACTAGTGCTAACTGTTCTTCTGAATTCCACAGTTGTCTCAAGGAGGCCTGCCATCATTTCATAATTTATGAATCTAGCTGGATGCCGTGAGGAGCACCTGTAATCCTGGCACTTGGAAGACTGTAGTGTGCATTTCTGCTGGTTTATGAAAGGAGCAGATAATACTTAATTTGTTTTATCTCCTTTTTTCAATTGTTTGTACTTTTTCTCTTTTTAATTTCTTAAACATTTCTGTCTTTTTCTTCCAATTTTACATGGATATTTCTGGTCATATGAATAACTGGTTGGAACACAACACTATGTATTACAACAAATACTGTAAAATTCTTACGATTTTGTTAAGCAAAATTTTTTTTTTTTTTTTTTGCAGAACCATGGATTGAACTCAGGCCCTTGTGCTTGCCGGGGAAGCACTTATTCCACTGAGCCATCTCCCTGGCCCCTGTTAAGCAAAATTTTGTATCACTTATAATTTTTCTGTTTTAATTCTAATTTTTACTCTCTTTAAAAAATAAAAGAGACTGGGCATGGTGGCGCTCGCCTATAGTCCCAGCTCTTGGGAGGCTGTAAACAGGGAGATCACTACAAATCCAACCTAGTAGTGAGACCCTGAACACCCTGTAGACCCTTCCCTAAAATACAAACAAACAAATAAATAAATAATTTTAAAAGAAAAAAGACCAAGAATTGCAGATCACTGCAAGTTTGAAGCCAGCCTGGGCCACACAGTGAGGTCAAAGCCACTCTGAAGTACATGAAGCTTGTCTCAAACAAACCAAAAAACCCCCAAATTTATTTCCAAAACGGATGTCTTCTCCGGGCTTTCTCACTCATGTCCCTGCAACCATCACCCTTCCAGCCATCTGGCAGTCACCTCTCCCAGCCCTCCTCTGTTGCTCAGAAGCAGCCAGTAACTCCTTCTCGGTTCTTCCTGCAGAGCTTCCATGGTCAACAGTGGCACTCTTCGGGTTCTACCGCAATGCTCTCCCCACGGGGGGCCGATCCTCAGTTCACCAGGCACATCTCAAAAATTTTTGTCTAAAAAAAAAATCTGTTTTCATTATATCATTTTCTCCTTAGAAGACACTAGAGCTACAGGACAGATTCCCAACGTGCGCCTGTCACTGTCATTCTAGCCCTCAGCTGCTCTGCACTTCTCAAGCACTCTCTTCTATTGCTTCCTGCAGGAACATTTACTCAGGTGACTGCTGGGTCTTTTTTTAGTTGTTTTAATGTTTCTTTCTTTCTTTCTTTCTTTTTTTTTCGTTTGAACTTTATAGGACACTTATATGCAGATGTTTTTATGATTTGCAACAACTTAAAAAACTTGCAGATAAACCAAGTAGGCTGAAATATAAAATATAATTTTATAAGAAATATTAGGGGCTGGTGAGATGGCTCAGTGGTCTAAAGCACCTACTTAGAACAAGCTTAGCAAAGCACAGGGACTGCGGTTCAATCCCCCAGCACCACATGCCAGCCAGCCCCGCCCCCAGGTGGGCTGAGCTGGCCACACACACACACACACAAATAAATAAATAAAATAAAGAAATTAAAGAAAATAATTCATTTAAAAAAAAGAAATATTAAAAAACTAAGAAAAAGATGTGTCATGAATGCATAAAATATATGTACCTAATAGTTTATTTCAGTGATGACAAACTTTTTAGAGCTTTTAATGATAACAGCCTGCTGTGGCACACATGCCATAGGTTTGCCACCACTGGTCTATTTGATCATTCACTACCATAAAACACACATAAATCTATTAGAAAAATTAGAACTTATCAACATAAGTCTATCAAAACTCATGAACATAACTTAGACTACACATGGGTGTCATCTGCATTACAGAGAAAATTAACAAAAGTAAAGATCCAGTATTAAATTGTAACTGCAGAGAATTAACTATAGCGCATACTACACCACTGTCGAACTTTCACAGGCAATCTGTCTGCTGCTGCTTCAGTGTGCTCCTAGTGTGCCGTTAATCTTCTCTACATGAGCAGTCTGTCTCCACAGTAAACTGCTTGTCTCAGTAAAACATCTCACAGTTCTTGCGCATTTTTCATCACACATAATACATATAACACAATATATGCTGCTGTCAGCAGCAGGATAGTAGTAAAGTTGGGGGAGTCAAGAGCCACATGTGGATTTTCAATAGTACAAGGGGTGAGTAGCTGACTGTGCATGGTTCAAGGGTCACTTGTGATGCTCTTTTCATGGAACCATAGTCTCTCGGTCACAGCACCTTTCCACCATAGACTACTATTTCAGGTGTTCATCTTCCAGAGTGCTAAAGATAACACAGCCTGCCCCAATGATGTAGGACGCTAAAAGTGACTTTTGGCCTTCCGAGTTCCAAAGAAGACTGAACTAGACTCAATGCTAAGTGCAACTGACAGGTAGGGCCCTCTTCCCTTGGCCATCCAGAAGGATTAAAATATTAAAATGTGGGCTGGAGACATAGCTCCATGGTACAGCACCTGCCTAGCAAGTGTAAAGTCCTGAGTTTGAGTCCTAGTAAATCCCTTCCCCCCCAAGAAAAGCCATTTGTGACCTGGGCACATACAAACAAAGAAGAATTCAAATGAATGGAGATATGGGGTAGAAGACAAAAAGAAAACTGGCATTAAAGTGAGTTTTTAAAAATTATTTGGTACAGGGTCTCACTACACAGCTCAGACTCATAGTGATCCTCCTATCTCAGCCTTCCCAGAACTGGAATTACAGGTGTGTGCCACTGTGTGGGGTTTTAGGGCTGGAACAGTGAGTGGGGCCAGCATAGCATGCAGTACCAGGAATTGAACTCAGGTCCTTGCGCTTGCCAGGCAGGCGCTTAGACTGTCCAGCTATCTCCCCAGCCTAAAATGAGATTATAACAGGAATAACAGGTAGGGAAGTCATCCAGGAGAAGCTACTGAAGGAAACACTCCAGGCAAGAGTACACAAGAAAATATACTTGCAGGAGGATCAAATAAAGAGGAGCAAGTCGTATTAAGAGCTTGTTTCAGGGGCTTTATATGCAGCTCAGTGGTACAGTGTTGGCCCAGCATACGTGAGACCCTTGGCTCAATTACCAGCACTAAATCAATCAATCAGTCAATCAATAGAAACTTGTCTCAGACTTAAAAAGAACCAAATTGGAAAACCTATACTTTTGAAACACAGAAGTTTGGTATCAAACATAAATGTTTGGGGCTGGCATATAGCTATATGTACAAATCAATGAATAGTGAGCCCACAAATAAGTCCTCAAGTGATTTTCAACAAAGATGTAAGACTGTTAAATGATTATTTTTTACAAATGGGGGTGGAAAAATTGGGTTATGTGGAGCCGGGGAGATAGCTCAGTAGAATAAGCACTTGCCTGGCAAGTGCAAGAGACTGAGTTCAATCCCCGGTTCTGGAAAAAAAAAAATTGGATTATATATGTGCAAAAGAATGACACTGAATGCCTATATACAAACCTAACTCAAAATGGATCAAAGACCTAAGCGTAGCAGCTGAAATTATAATAGTCTTACCAAAAATATCCAAACAAACAAAAAACATGATAGAAGGCTTCATGACATTAAATTGGCAATAATTGCTTGGCTATCACACTAAAGGCACAAGTAAAAGAAAAAATAGAAAATCCAACTCCACCAAAACTTAAGATTTTTGCATTAAAGAATACTGTCAAGAAAAAAAATAAAATAAAAATAAAAAAAGAATACCATCAAAGTGAAGACAATTCATACAATTATATATTGGGCAAGGAATTAATATATAAAACATATAAAGAACTCCCACAACTAAAAAACAATTAAAACTAGACAAAGCCAAGGGAGGTGGTATATATGTGAGATCCCAGCATTCTGGAAGGCTGAAGCAGGAGGACTGCATGTTTGAGCCCAGCCTGGGCAGCTTAATGAGATTCTGTCTCAAACTTAGAGACGGGGAGATAGCTCAGTGGAATAAGCACTTCTCTGGCAAGCACAAGGGCCTGAGTTCAATCCCCCATTCCTCA
>NW_004524669.1:3859868-3908945 GCF_000260255.1 Octodon degus | reverse complement strand
TTTTTTTTGGTGGTACCGGGGATTGAGGGATTGAACTCAGGACCTTGTACTTGCTAGGCAAGCGCTTATTCTACTGAGCTATCTCCCCAGCCCTGGAGATGCAGCTTAGTACAGAAGTCCTGGGTTGGGTCTCTAATAACACACACACACACACACACACACACACACACACGACAAAAAACTTGAATAGACATTTTTCCAAGAAGATACACAAATGGCCAGTAAACACATGGAAAGATGTCCAACATCATGCCTGTAATCCCAGCACTCAGGGAGGATGAGGTAGCAGGATCTCAAGTTGGAGCCCAGCTGAGTACCTTACTAATTTAGTGAGACCCTGTCAGATAAAAATAAAAAGGGCTGGGGATACAGGTCAATGTAAAGGCCTTGGTTTTAGTCCCCAGTAGCACAAACACACACCTACACACAAAAAGGCAAATAAGCAAAATCAGAAAATAGCAAGAGTTGATAAGGATGTCAGAGATGGGAACTCTTGTACATTGCTGGTGGGAATGTAAAATGGTCCAGCTGCTGCCAAAAAGAGGATATTGTAGTTCCCCTACAAGTAAGCATAGAATTACCATAAGAACCAATCCTCCTTTTATGTATATCACTAAAAAGAACAGAAAGCAAGGACCTCAACAGCCATTCACAGCAGTGTTCACAACTGCCTAAACTGACAGCCAGCTCTAGTTTCCACGGGTGGACAAATAAATGGGATATAGAGGCTTGAATGTTGAATTTCTTCAACAAGAGAAGAAATTCTAACCCATTCACAACATGGATGCACCTTGAAAACATTCCATCTGCCAAGTGATATTAAGCAAGACACAAAAGGCCAAATATGATTCCCCTTATATGAGACCTCTACAACAGTCAGTACATAGAAAAGGTAGAACCGTGGTTCCCGGGGCTGAGGCAGGGACGTGGAGAGTTACTGTTCAACTGGCGTTATCTGGGAATAACGAAAAACTGCTGGAGATGGACAGTGAATGTAATTTAATGCCACTAAATTGTACCCTTAAAACGGCTGAGTAAATTTTATGCTACCTATTTTTTTTAACATGAGGGAGAAAACACGACTGTGCCCCCTAGTTATACACCAGAAGTCATACTCTGATCATCGAGATCGTTCACTCTTGCCCAAGGGACCTAGCAGTCTTCTGGGAGTAGCAGACAAGCAAACAGACAAAGTACAATGGGATAAATCTTCCAATAAAGTAATACAGGCTTTTACAGAAACACACAAGCAGCACATATAATCTAGTTTAGAGAGGTCAGAGAAGGCTTCCTGGAGAAAAGTGACATTGTGGCTGAAACCTGAAGGACAGGCTGCTGGAGTGGGGGATGACTAGAAAATAGGTAGAGTTTTAGGAAAAATTCACATGTTCAACAGACCAAAGACAAGGAAAATCAAGCCACTCGAGTGCTGCAAATAGTTCAGTGGTAGCAGCCTTTAGGACATTAGCTAACAGGTAAGCCCATGCCACATCAGGAAGGCAAAAAGGAGGTACTGAAGACTTAAATACAAAATGGCATCTAGGCTACACTTTAGGAAGGTTCTGGCTGCAAAGCGAAAGGGGAGGGTGGGGAGGAGAAGGGCTAGGCAGAAGACTGTTACAGCAACTCCGAGACAGTGATGGCCTGGCCAGGTAGCAACACAAGGGACGACAGACTGATCAGCCCTGTCAATGAGGGCAGAGAGCAAGGCAGTAGGAAAATCAGGGACGATACCCAGATGTTTGTCTTGGGAAAATGACGGAAGGCGGTGAAATTTACTAAGACACAGTAAATGAGACTCACAGCTCTGGGGTGAAGACAGCTTCACTTTTAAACACATAGAGTCTCAAGCGCTTTGGTATATCCATGTGGGGACACATATAGGCAGCAGGATATGTGGTTCTGAAGCTCAAAAGAAAGGCTTAATATAAGAACCAAAAGATGAGAAGAAGCCTGAGGACTACAAGCCAGCTCTTTAGCACAATGATATATAGCTCATTTGGAATTAGCCAGAGGGGCAGCTCTGTGCTGGGAGGAAGGTGGGTGGCTCTTATCATAGAAGAGAGAAATGCAGCCAGATGGATAGTTTACACTGTCCCCACTCCCAGGGCTCCTCCTTCCTCCAATGACAACTAGACGCTAGCCTGCCAATTTCCTACTTTGTGTCTTACAGATTTCATTTTAGAAAATCTAACAGTTCCAAAAACTGAAATAAAACAACTTTGTCAACCCTTACTTTTAACCATTTTAAACATGAAAAATTGCAGTCTTCAGCCTCTCAGTTACAGCAAGATCTGCCTTTTCCTCTCCCAGGTCTTGTGGTCTGTCCACCTGATGCATGTCAGTATGCATGTTAACTGAAAGCCGCTCCACACATTCCTCTGATTCCCTGGCTTTGCACACAGCAAGGCCACTCTTTTCTTTCTTTCCTTCTTTTTGGACTGGGGACTAAAACTAGGGCTTGCAGATGCTCTGTCTCTGAGCTGGCTGTGTCTTCTGCCTATGTACGCAGTTATTCCCAAGCCCACACCCAGCAAATTTTTCCAAAGCTGATATATCTGCCTCTATCAATAACTGGTGTCTTCAGAATCACTTTAATACACTTAGCTTTGGTTGACTTATCTTTGTCTTCCTGCAGAAACTCTCTGAGGGGTCTGATTATAGAAAGGCCTAACATGGATATAAATGTAAGATTAACCATGATATAAGTAACTTTACCAAGAGACACTTCTAAAACACTTATATTTTGAGTACTTGGATATTTTGGCATAAAAATACCTAGAAAGATCCATAGGTAAGAATCTTTCCTATTTAAATGAACAATTAGAATGGTATTATGTGTGTGGATATTGTCGCTATTTTGGAGACAGGGTCTTGCTAGTGTGTCCCGGCTGTCAGTGTTCTTAACACTTCACCACACTACTTGCTAGCAGCACTACTGCCCTTTTCCAGTGTTCCTTATAACAATAATGGTTCATAAAACTAATTAGCTGCCTGGACTCTGAGACGCAGAAAAGCTGCTTCTCTGAGAGAATTACCAAGGTTCAAAATGTAAAATATACAGGGGCTTAAATCAGAAAATGTGTTATATGATTCAAACCCTATCATCAAATAATAATGTGTTCAATAAAGGTATGAACACATGAACACACACATAGAAAATAAAACAAAGGCCTAGTACCATTCAGGTGACCCTCACTGCAACCATGACCAAGAATTCATTCTTACAACAAGCACTTCTTAGTGTCTACTATGTGCCAGTGGGGTAGGCTTTAGAATTTAGGAACTGATATCCGGGTACATTCTCTAAGGCATGGCCTGTCAGTCATGTTAGAAAGCAGACTTCTATACTGCATTAGTAGAAAGTTGGATTAAAGTTGTAAAGCTTTATTGTTTTCAATCAGTGAGTCTTTCTCAATTCTCACATGAAATGCCAATTAATAAAACACACAAAAGCATTTCTGTTCTGTTTGAAGAAGAGTCTGAGTCCAAAGTCAACCATATTTTTCTCAGAAAGCCCTAAAGACATTCTTACAGCATTACAATACTGAGATGGACATGCAAAACACAGGAATGTGGCTATGGGCTTTTCCAAAGCTAATAATATCTATGAAGATTATGACAGTATATATTGTCAGGAACCTTTTAAATACTATCTCCAGTTCCACAGCAGCCCACTTAAGGAAGTAGTGGTAGTTTCACTTTACAAGTGAGGAGAGAAAACCTATGAATTCCCAAAGTCACACTGGAGGCAGCCTCTCCAAAGCCCACATGTTCTCCCTATACCATGTGGCCCTGACGTGACCTAGACCAAGTACTAGAGTTGCCTACTTCAGAGGAGCTCTAGAAACAGGAAGATTTTTAAGAAAAATAAGAGAAATGATAACTTGCACAAAATTTTGCAATCCAATTAACATACAGGTTGCTTCACTGGCTGGAAAGAGATCGAGTCAAACCACAGTATACTACAGGAGTACTAAGTGCTAAGTCAAAATCTGCCAGGCCACCTAGCCTTGGTATGGCTGAAAGGTTTAAATTTAGGCACTGCACAAAGCCACATCAGGCTTGCACAGTTCTTGCTCTTCACTTGCCAAGCCAGTCACTAACAGATGGGGCAGAGACAGTTACTAAAGAATATTCTACTGACCACATTTAGAAACACTACACATACATCTAGGAGACTTAAGGGGAAGAGAAGATAGGCCAGCAAGTAGCTGCTGTGGTGGTTCTCAAGACCAGTGCAAGGAGAGACAAAAAACAAAATAGAACAGGAAAGCCAGGTACAGCTTCAACCATGGCAGTAATGAAATCCTCCTTATAGATTCTATGAGGAACAATACAAGAATACTTATCCAGAGCTGTTATTCAACTATAAGTATATAAATAGTAACACACACTCATTATCTCAGCTACTTGGGAGGTTAGGGAAGGAAAATTACCAAGTTCAAGGTTAGCCTGGACTACATAGCAAGACCCTGTCTTAAAAAAAAACAAAAACAAAAACAAAAAACCATGTTGGCCTGACCATGTGCTGCTAGGTAATCACAACCATGATGACGAACAGGGAAGATCTTTCTGAACAGATTGTTGTTCTGCTGGATCTTAGGAAATTGAGCTGACACAGTGACAAACTCTTCAAACAGTTACTGAGGCTACAAATTAATGCAACTTTATATTTACACAGTGCTTTTAACATTTACAGAGCATTTTCTCATCCTTCACCCCATCTCATCCTTGCTTTTGAGTTTAAAGGAGCAAATATTGTTAGATCCAAACTTCACAGAAAAGGTGTTTAGGGTTAAAGAGGTAGACTGACTTGCCTTGTACCAGAGTCAGTAACACAAGGACAAAGTATTAAAGTGGCCTGCCATCCATTTTCTAAGGAGGGAGAATTCTTTCCCCATCGAGTTTAGCTTAAGAGATCCATCAGTAGAAAGAGCTGGACATGGTGGCACATACCTGTAATTTCAGCACTGAGGAGGCCAAAGTAGGAAGGTGGCCATGAGTTTGAGGCTAGCCTGGGCTCTATAAGCAAGTTTAATGCCAGCCTACAATACACAGAGAGACCTTGTCTCAAAATAAAAACAAAAATAGATAGGAAAAGAAAATGGAAAGCCCTCTAAATAACAGTAATGATACTGACAGTGATGATAAAGGGGCTAAGGAAAAAATCTAGAAATGCAGCTGGTGCAGGAGAACACTGCCTAAGACATGGCTGATGGCTTAGGAACCCTAAAAGAAACAGCACAGCTGTCACATGGTATAGTTAAAAAATCTACTTTTTAGGAAGTCTAGTGATACAATATCCAATGTATCTTCTCTTTAAGAATCTTCTGGTAAAGATCTGAACTGTTTACTAAGTCTATTGGAATTGAATTTGAAACTGTGTGTGCATTGTTTCTGCTGTTTTCTTTTGTTTTATAGCAACAAGACAAAAAGCAAGGTAGTTCTTATAAAGTCCAAGTCACACTTGGGTTATGCTGACAAGTGGCGAGCAAGGCGTGGGCTGGAATTCGGTTTTCTCCTTTGCACTCCATTACTTCCTATAACACTACGCTGACACCAAGCATTGTGGACATGACGCAGGGCATGCACCGGTCTTTTCAGAGGCATCCATCAGCACAGCCAATAATGTCCGTAAGAAACATTGTTTCCTGACAGCAACCAAAGCAGCATGCACCCCAATAACATTAATAACAGGTTTACAGCTACTTTCCAACTGGAATCTCCTAGCCACAGTGTGACAGGCGCACAAAGGGCAAGTGACTTGCTCAAGGTCATAGTGATAGTAAGTAGCACGGACTCAATCCCAGGATTTGACTCTTAGTTGTATGTGCTTTTCCACACAGGCTGATGTTTCTTATTCACGAAGTGTTAAGGTGGGGCAAGCACTGTTATAGTAAGATAGGAAATATATCTCTAAATCTCACTTGCAACATATTGACTAAACTTGCTTTTACTCTCATACTTTTCCCTAAGATGGTCAAAGTTTTCTCTCTCATTTACTCAGAGAAGACTGGACTAGCCAAAGATCCTCCAGGAAAAGTCACAGCAGAAACTGTGCACAATTGCCATGGTGGCTCCACTACTGTTAACTACTTGACTGGTGATGAATGGCTCTGACTAACTCTCCAAGCTGGCAAAACCTATGCAACCTCAGGGATAGTACAGTAATCTTTACTGATGGACTCAGCTAGAACTTGCTATGAAATCTGGGTTTGATAACCATGGTTCCCTTCTGCTCACAAGTCATCAGACTTTCGCTGCTTGTTGAATAAAGTTTCAACTCTTTAAGTGAGCACTCAGGGCCCCTTTCAGCCTACTAATAATCATCCTCTGCTTGTATCTTGGCTTCATGAAACCATTCCCACTTCTACTGTATTTTTCCACTCCTACACATTGGTTGTACCATTCCTTATGCCTGAATGCTCTTGCCTATCTTTGGTTGGGATAGTTTTTCTTATTCTCCCAGTCAAAATCTCTCCCTCAATGTTTTACATCATTTCTAAAATATAACTTTAGTTCTATGTTTCATTTTCCATAACTGATTATAAGTGCCTGAGAGGAAAAGTGAGCTTTTAATCACTATAGTCTCCACAGTCCTTGCCTTGCACTGTGCTTTGCCCATGAACAACACAGGTGGCTACAGGATCATTGTGACAGAAATGAAACTGGTATCTCACTATTATCATAAGCAAAACAATGACCATATTGGTAAGCAAACTGATCCTACTATCTCTTAAACAATAAATCCAACAGTTGGAAATCGTCTATATCTAAGAGAACCAGGGCTCACATAACTATGTAAGTGAATTTCTCTTCTTCACTTCTCCACACATACATAGTCTAACATCTCTATGATGAAAGTTAGATGATGATTTGGGAATGTGATGACTGTTGATAATAAAGCAAAGCAGTCCCCTGTGAGCTAAAGTTTCCAGCTTTTATTCAGCTTACTAGGTGGAAAATTGTAATGACTGAGTTGGGCAAAATAAGCTTCCTTACTCGTAACAGAGATAGGGAGGGGTAAGACAAGTCGAGGAATTCTATAAAAACTAGATTATTAAAAAGCAAACACACAAGACAATGGTTACTTGTGGGGTACAGTTAGTGATCAGAGAGTAGATGGGAGGCATTTGGGTTGCTCTTCACTAAAAATTTATCAAACTGTATACTCATGATTTGTGCATTGTTGTATATGTGTTAAAATAAATATTGATAAAGTTTATCCAGTATTAAGAAATCAGGTTGGGAATGTAGTTATGTGGCAGAGCAGGTGCTTAACATGAGAGAAATCCTGGATTCAATCCCAAGCACCAAGAGGAGAGAAGGAACCAGACCATTTAGACCAAGATTTAAAAATAATATTTAATATCATATAAAATGAAGGAAAACCGATGTCACCTTATTTTATTTTTTAATTGGAACTTTTTTATATATTTATTTTTTTATTGAGAAATAAATATAAATGAGACAGTTTCACAGCTGATTAATAGGATAGTTTTGATAGTCAATACACTGTACATTGTTATCTTCTTAGTGGTTAACCATAGTACAAGAAGCAGACAGGATATTCTGTCCAAACACTGTTAGTACACCTCTTTCTTCTCATTGAGTTAAGCAAAAGTAGCTGTAAATTTATCCTAACTATTTTGTATATATAAATACAAAATGACCTTTCCTTTGTATCTTTTTTTAAATTTAAATTTAATTTTTTTTTGTCCTGTCAGAGGTGAATATTCTATTGGCATCTAAATACTACAGGTGTTTGAATTCAACTAAACAATCTAACACTGTCTAGCAGCCTATAATATTAATGGGTTATCCTCAGAAGTTATTGACTTGAGCCTTTTACAGCTCATCATATTAATATGGATTTACTTTATATACCTCATTTTTATACTTTTCTGCTAGATGGTTAAGACCAAGATATAGCAAGACCTATATACCAAGGAATGTAACTTTTGTGTCTGATAAGGTCAGCCAAGTACTCTCAGGATTTATCCTGTAGCCCTGTACCGCCTTTTGTACATCCTTTTGTCAGTGTCAGACATGAGGATGAGTCACGGCCATTGCTTGACCAATTTGCTCTCTGTGAAAGCTTGAGAAAATGTTTTTTCTCTCCATGTGACTCTCCCCAGGCTCACTTTAGATCATCGAACACATTCCTCTGTAGCTGCATAATCTTCTTGATCAGAAAATTTGGAGCGCAACTGAGTTACATGTTGTTATAGTACAGGTTCTCCTGTGTCCCGAGTCTTCACTGACCTTGAAAGGCTAGGGCCAAAATGTTGGCTAACCATGCAGCCCTTCCTTTTCTCCAATTTTGATCTGCTCACTTAGGTTGTTAACCCTCCAGAAGAGAAGCTAATTATTAACCTGCAACATATGCAGTTCAGTTCACCCTATCTGTCGAAATATCAAACATTTTGGCATATTCTGGAACAGGTATTTTCCATCAGATATTGATATGTTGAACTTTAAGTCCTTACAGAATATGAAGGAAAAATAATTATATAAAAGTAGAAAGAAGCATTTACATATTTTTACAAAGAAATTTAGAAACCTGACCATATATGGAATTGTAAGTCCTTATTTAGGGAGACAATATGATTTTTACAGATGTGGGTCTGGTTTATTTCACTAATAAGTATCTTCAAGGGGCATCCACTTAAATATGAAGGCTTCAAGTTTATCATTCTTTATAGCTGAGTAGTACTCCATTATATAGTACTCCACATCTTTTTCAACCATTCCACATGTAATGTCACCTTTTTAAAGCTATTATTTTCTCAATCTTGGCAATGATTACTTCATTTTCCCCCATTTCCTCATTCATTAGTTCTAGTAGCACATTGACCTTTAAAGCTCTGGCTTTTCACTTCTCCACTTGAGAGTTCTAGAGAGTATTATTCACATCTCACTACTCAACCTATCTTTTCTGTGCATGGTAGAAAACCTAGCTTAAAGTTCCCCACTAAATGATTCAGTTGCCAAAAGTAGGTGCTTTAGACCACTGAGCCATCTCACCAGCCCCAGTTGTGACCTTTTCATTCATCCATTCAATTAATTACTTACCAGTGCTTTCTATGTATAAAACACTGTGCTAGGCACTGGGAATAAATGAATTATGAATATAGTACCTGCGCCCCATCAGCAGAAGTACATGGATTACCAGCCAGTTATAATACAGAGGCACACAGCACTAAGGTTAGGTACAGGAGAGTCCCGAAACCTAGAAATGCGTGCGTGTGTGTGTGTGTGTGTGTGTGTGTAGGGGGAAGTGGTTATAAAAATGATAGCTGAGAAGGAAATCTGTTTTATGAACATATAAGAACATGTGAAGTCCTAGGAATAAGACCAACAGAAAAGTGTGACAAAATTTATCTGCAGTTTGGTCTAATTGATCTTGAAGCCTATCAGATTTCTTCTAACTAGGTTGGGGTTTTGCTGTTGTTGTTGTTTAATTGGTCCTTGGGATTGAACTCAGGACCCTGTACTTGCCAGGCAGGTGTTTATGCTGCTGAGCTATATCCTCAGCCCCTATTTCTCTCAACTAGAAAGTGGTAACCATTGATAATCATTCTGTTAGTCTTTGAAACTCACTATTTGAATTAATATGATTTTATATAACATTAAATAGTGTTCTTTCACTCTAAAAATCCCATAATTTTCCCCACTAGCTTTTTTTCCCCACTAGATTTTAAAACAAAAAGTTTTCCATGTAAAACCATGATCAAATTAAAGTATTTGAAAATTATAGCGAGTAAAAAATTTGAGGGAAAACTGAGTAGCTTTGGCTCTACAGTCTCATTTGGTAAACTCTTTAACAAAAATATTGCCATTTTTCCTAGTTATAAAAGTAATACACAGTGCTTGGCGTAGTGGCACACGCCTGTAACCCCAGCACTCAGTAGGCTCAGGCAGGAGAATCACTGTGAGCTCGAGGTAGCCTGAGCTACAAAGGCCAGCCTGAACTGCACAGTGGAACCCTGTCTCAAAAAAACAAAAAAATGTTTTAAATACACATTTTGTTGCAGAAGACTTACAAATATAAAAAATAGAAATGATTTATGAGCCTAATAACTAAGTTTGTAAAAACTTGCTTTGCCTATAATTTTTAAAAACTGAGGTAATTAATACCCATATATATCTTAAATCTTTTTATTATAGCTGGTTTTATTAAATAATTCAAGTATTAAAAAATACATAGTGGGGCTGGTGAGATGGCTCAGTGGTCTGGAGCACCTACTTAGAACAGGCTTGGCAAAGCACAGGGACTGCGGTTCAATCCCCCAGCACCACATGCCAGCCAGCCCGCCCTGCTCCCTGGGGGCTGAGCTGGCCACACACACACACACACACACACACACAAATAAAATTAAAAAATAAATAAAAAATAAAAATCTCAACTGCTTTAAAAAAAATACATAGTGACCAGTGAGGTGGCACATTATCTATAATCCCAGCACTTAGGAGGCTGAGACAGGAGGATCCTTGTGAGTTCAAGGCCAGTCTGGATTTCAAAGTGAGTTCAAGGCCAGCCTGGACAGCACATCCAGACCCTGTCTCAAAAAGCCAAAAAACAAAAGCATAGACTTTTACAGATGCAACTGAAATGCTCTCTTTTCCATACAATCCTCTTTATTCTCCTGAAAAGCAACCACTATCCAGGTGGCCAGGGAGATGGCTCAGTAGAATAAGCACTTCCCTGGCAAGCACAAGGGCTTGAGTTCAATCCCCAGTTCCGCAAAAAAAAAAAAAAAAAAAAAAAAAAACCAACCACTATCCAATTAGGTGTTTTTTATTCTCTAGGTTTTAGAGTATTAACACATAAACAGTGCATATAAATACAATATAGAAGACTGCATTATATATTTTAAAGTTATTCTTTTTTGCTAAAGAGACAGGGTCTCTAAATGTTGTCCAGGCTTGTTTTAGATTCCTGGGCTCAAGCAAGAGTTTTGAGCCTCCCAGTACTAAGACTACAGGCATGTGCCACTGTACCCAGCTGAAACTTGTGAATAAGTGCATACTACTAACTGTATTGAACCTTGCATTTTTCTCTTCCACGTTATGTTGACATCTGTTTCTTCAGCCATACTCTCCTCTACTTCATGCATTTTTATATGGTTTGTTCCCCCCCACCCCCGACAAGCTATTGAGGATGGAACTCCGGGCCCTATGCATGCTGAACAAGTACTCCACCACTAAACTACATCCCCAGACTCCGTGTGTGTGTGTGTGTGTGTGTGTGTGTGTGTGTGTGTGTGTATCTGTGCATCCATGTCTGTGTGTAGGCCTTGGTAAGCTGCCCAGACTGGGCTTACATTTGTGATACTCCTGCATCAGCCTCCCAAGCAGTGTGTGCCACTGTGCTAGCTCAGTAGCTTATTGTTTCTACTAATCGTACAAGTATCTTTTTCTACCCTGGGCCAGAGTACAATAATCAAATAACATAAGTAAATTGAAATACTAAGAAACAATGACCAGCAATCATGATGTCAACAGAAAACCAATATACATTGTGATACAAAAGTAGCTGACTAAGATCTTTTGCTTGGACAAAGTAGTTACATTTCTGAATTTTCTGCTTGCTCTGCCTGTGTAGTTTCCTATAAACCAAATTCAGGAAGAGAATCCTGCTCAGTCAGTTTAAGAACTCCTCCTCTTTACTATTTGATCATCCTTGATATGTTCAGCTTCTTCATCCTCCACCATCTGCGAGATGACGTCTGATCACAGAATCCTATTAGGCCGCTTAGCCAGCATCCCTGTTACTACTGCTCTTTCCTCCTGTAACTTTCCATTCACTGACCCTCACAATGCTCCAAAGCTATGGAGCACCATTTGCCCACATTGTGCTCAAGCTTGAGCCCAGTCTCCCTCACTACAAGATGCCACTGCAGTGGTCTTTTGCCTATGGCAATGGTCCTGAATAAAACCTTCTTGGCATGCTGTAACAAGTTTCACTGAAGAATCTTTTACTTCACCATGATTAGACAGTGATAGTGTCTTCAGTTTAGTATGCGGTAGCGAAGTGCTGAGGCATTGGTACAGCTCACACAGCAGGAAAACCCTCTTTAAACCACATGCAGTAGGAGGCAGGAAAGAAATATTCTAGGCTAGGAAAAGACTGGTGGCAAGAATTTTGCAAAGCATATAGGGGAAAGCAAACCTCCTTAGCCAAATGGCTGATGAAGACTCCTAATTAAAATCTAAACTTTGGGAAGAGACTAAAAGATGCGTTTCTGTTTTTTAATGGCCATTTTAGTGCAAAACTGCAAGGGAGAGAGGTGAGAAAACAATAACCTTGAAAAGGACAGAAGGGAATCTAAATAGAGATGGCCTTCCTTGGTCCTTCCTGTCAAAATACAGTGGAGTTCTGTTACACATGTATACACATCCATGCAGGCAGAAATCCACAGCAGTCTGTGAAAGCCCCCGGGATCCTACCTCTTTGTTAAGCTGCTTCAGCTCTACCAGCTTCTCCCACAGCCTGAAAAACAAACTCGTGGGTTTTCTACATACAGCCGATGATGGACATCACGTGTAACACAGAGCTTTACAAAGGACTTTCACATACATTACCATGGTTGATTCTCAAAATAACTCTCAGCAGGCAAATGTTGTTATTATTCTCATTTTACAGATGAGAACTATAAAGCTCAGAGAGGTGAAACAATTTGCCCAAGGTCACAGCAAGGGGCAGGAAGGGGGCTGTGCAAATACTTGCAGAAACAGAATAATGAGCATAGGTCACAGAAGGCAGACCTCCAGCGGGGAAGCCAAGAGCTCCACACTGTGCCTTGTGCAGAAAGGTTTGTTCAGGAGGGCGGAGGCGTGGGGGGACACGGTGCCTAGAGCTTCAAATGTACCTGTAATTATTTTTTTCTCAAAAAAGTAAATACATTATTTTCTCTAAGCTTAAAATATTTCATAATAAAAATAATTCTATAAGCAGAGTTTAGAGATGCTACCATATTGAGAATCAGATACTGGTGAAAAGAACAGTTATGATATGAACCTGGGGCATACACAGTACTAAGGCTCAGGTAGAGAAGATTTTTACCTCTCCAGGGATCAGGAGGTGAAAGGTACAATTATGGCATGGACTGATGATGGACATGAGAGGTCACCAGCAAGGGGAGTGACAGTTATGAAACACTAACGCAGAGGCAACACCTAGAGCCCACTCTTGCTTGACCCAGGGACTTCAGTGACAAGAGCACACATCCAGGATAAGCTAATTTTATGAACTGCTGGTCTGAACTATTCCTTCTACTCAGCAAAAAAATTATGTGTGGTTTCTAAAACAGATGAATGTACCCAAGCACATGCAGTGAGTACTGTGGAAAAGGCATTACAGGTTTGAAAAAGAACAAAAACCAGGAATGCCAGGTTTCTCTTTGGGATTTATTCTATTTTACCTAAGGAAGTTTGGCAAGTTACCTGAGTAAATTGTGGCAACAAAACCTGGCCAGCCAGGGAGACAGAGGTTTGAGACCCATTTTCTCATCTCTCTGAGGAAAATATTTTTTAAATCTCTTCTGTTCTCATGTGTCTTGTTATATTTATTCCCAAATCCTTCTGTATTAATGTTGGGGGGGGGAGTGTTGCTGAAGGTGCGTAGCTGGGCCAAGAATAGAATTCCAGCATCCTGTCTCTGGGCTCACTTCTGGACCATGCTACCTCAGGAAGGAACGTTTGAAAATAGTAATGCTCTCCCACCTTACCACTGGGCTGTGCACAAGCACATGATCAATGAATGAAGCTGCTTCAGTGACTCAGCACCAGGCTGGCTCTCCTGTGAGTCAGACTCAGAATCCTGAGTGGATGGAAGCACAATCAAATTTAGCTAAGACACTGAAACAGGGTCTTTACCACCTGTGGGAAGTCTTTAGGGATATTTTCTCTTATTTAAGCAGAGGTCCAGATTGTCACAATCTGTCTAATGAATGAGCTTGAATAACTATATTATCTACAATTTTCATGGATGTGGCTTTCTTAGTACTCTGAGGCTGCTTCAGGTAGAGGTTGTGGGTCCCAGAACCAGCTCAGGTAGAGACAAGAACACAAAGAGATCAGCTGAGAAGTCGCTGGGTCACAAGAATAAAACAATTGAGAATCACACCTGTAACCTTTTCTTTTTAATATACACAGAGATCCCCAAGTAAGGTTTTCTCTTATTCCTCTAAAGGAGATCAACTGTATACACAGGTTGAGGGCCACAATTGGTAAGCTGCCCCAATCTGACCATGTCAATATCCATTGGTTTTAACCACCTGCTCCCAGCAGGGAAGAAGCCAGCCTCTGAGCAGTGACCCCTGTGACAGATGGCACAGCACAGACAGAAAAGGGGCAGCCAAAAATACACCTTCCCACAGAAGGAGGGTGCCTGGGTGTTCAAAGCCAGGAGTCAAAGGAACAAAGCAATGAAATTCACCAAGTGTATCTTAAAATTTGCCCTCAGGGTTTCAACAGTCTTCTGAATGACAAATGAATCAAAACCCTTGATGATGAGCCCTCAAAACTCTGGGCACAGCAGGCTGCCATTAACAAGGTTTTAGAACAAATTATCTCAGGGAAAGTGTGACAATGAGATTTAGCATAAAAGGCTCAAGTCAACAACTTCTGACACTGCCAGTCCTACGGATAACACACTACAATTATAGACTACTGGACAATATTGGATTATTTTGCTGAACTCATGCACCTACAATATTTAAATGGCAATGGAATACCCATCTCTGACAAAACTAAACAAAAAAAGGGATACAAATGGAGGACCATTTTGTATCTGTATATACAAAATAGGATAGATATACAGCTACTTTCTCTTAATTCAATGAGAAGAAAGATTTGCACTAATAGTGTTTGGACAGGCTATCATGTCTGCATCTTGTACTATGAATAACCACTACGAAGACAACAAATGCAATGTATTAATTATTGAAACTGTCCTACTAATTGGTTTTGAAACAGTCACATTGCTATTTGTTTCTCAATAAAATTAATATTAAAAAAAGATGTAGCAAAGGGTCCCTAGAGTCATTAAAGAGAACCTGAACAAGTAAAGCAGAAAAGTCAGAATATACTCACATTTCCAAAGATGCTGACATTATCTAGAGAATACAGACTGTAAGATATCAGTCCTGGATGGACTGGAAATAACAAGAAAAGAAAAAGATACATAAGTCCTTGCTTGGATTTGATTAGCTAGGAAGAAGACATAATAAGCAAAAGTGTAAAAAACTGGCACCAAAAAAATAAGGTAATGAGCCAGTGCCCAGGACTACGCAAGCAGCTGCCATAATCCTGTGAAGAGAGCACAACGTTTGCCATTTTAAAAGGAAATAAAGCAACCTGAAGCACTGCAGCAGGATTATTCATAACAGCCAATAGGTGAAAACAACTCACAGTGCCCATGATCAAATAACCAAATATGGTACGTCATACAACACATTATGGAGCTTTAAAAAGAAATCCCAGTCTGGCATGGTGGCACACACCTGTAATCCCAGTCCTCTGAGAGACTAAGGCAGGAGGATTGCAAGTTCTAGCCCTTCTGGGAGAATTTAGTGATTGGGTGGGATCCTGTCTCAAAAAAAATAATAATCTAAAAAGGGCTAAGGATGTAGCTCAGTGTGAAGGCCTTGGGTTCAAACGTTAGTACTGAAAGAAAAAAAAGGAAAAAAATTTGTGACATATATTATAACATAGACAAACCTTATAGAAATCGTGTTAAGTAAAATAAGCTAGTCAGAAGTCAAATACCGAATGGCTTCTCTTCTATGAGGTTCCCATAATGGCTAAATTTATAACCACAGAAAGTAGAGTAGAGGTTGTCAAAGGCGGGGTGGGAAGGCAGAGCTTAAGGTGGTGGTGGTGACTGCTGCACAACAATGTGAATATAATTAATGCTACTAACCCCAATACTTCAAATGGTTCAGATGATAAATTCCATAGTATGGATAGCATTATCTGTGTAACCACAATTTTTTAAAAAATGGAAACAAAAATAATAAAATTTAAAAAATAAAGTGACAACTTGGTCAGGTCACAACTTGCAAATGAAAAGATACAATTCAAATCATGTGACAGCTTCTAATTCCCCCAGGCACTCCTTTTTCTCCTCTACTACAGAACTGCTCAGGCCACTGTGGGGCAAGAGAAGGACAAAGACAGCCTCAGAGGCAGAATCTCGCAGCTCGGCCTGACCCGCCACCATGACTAATCCACACCTCTCTCCGTCTCCCCCATATTCTCCCCCTTACACTAGTCATTCTAGGTGTCTTTTCTCAGACCTTGTCTTTTCTTCTCACCTTTATCTCTCAACCCTCTCCCAAGAGTGGTCCACAGGGAACATACATACCGAGGTTACCAGCATCATCCAAAAGATTCTCAACACCTTCCAGACCCAGAAAGCCTCCCTGAAGAGAAAGGTAACAGAACACCCCTCCAGCCTTTTCATGTTGTTAATAAAATCTATGTTGTACAATGTACTTGTAAAACAAAACATACATTTCCCGATATCTGAAGTAGCTTACTCTGCCCTCACCTAGTAGTTCTATAGCTGGATGACATTTGCCAACCAGCAACGTTTGGCACTGTCTAGAGATATTTTTGAGTGTCACAACCTGAGCAAGGGGGTCGCTGGTTTCTAGAGGTAAAGGCCAGGGATGCTGCTAAACTTCTTAAAATGCACAACGCAGAGCTGCCCCCACCTCTACACAGAACTATCATGTTCAAATTGTCAACTGTGCAGAGATTAGGACCCCCTCCCATAACCCAGTCACTGATCTGATGCTTGTACAGGATGAGTGCCTGTTATCTGAAATGCTTAGGAACAGAAGTGATTCAGTTACTCAGATTTAAAGCCCTGTGTATTTGCACAAGGCTTTATTGCTTCAACATCTCTCATACAAAAATTTGAGATCTGAAGTGCTCTGAAATCTGAAACGGGGCCGGGGAGATGGCTTAGTAGGATAAGCACTTGACTGAAACCTGAAACGTTTTGAGCATCATGTCATAACTTTTTGGTGCATTTTGTATTTTCAGATGATGAATGCTCAATGAGTGCTTCCTTCACAAATTACCAAGAAAAAAAAAAAAAAAAGGCCTCTGCTATAATACCTACAATAGATAGAAGGGTGACCTCCTGATGCAGCCTGTCCAATCTGTTAACAATTAAATCAATTCCTCAAATTCTGTTCGAATTTGCTTTTTTGTGCTTTCAGCCACTGGTCCTACCACTAGCTCTTAAAGTCAAACACTGGTTGAATCAATGCTGTACACAGCAGCTCTTTAAAACATAAAAGAGGGCTACCACAGCTTCTATTAGCTGTTCAAGTAGGCAACTGTCTCTACATGCTTCTATGCTTACCTAGGTTTACAATTCTGGGACTGAGCTGAGTACAGTGGCACACGACCATAGTCCCAGCACTCCAGGAAGTGGGAGTAGGAGGATCAGAAATTTAACACCAGCCTGAGCAAATTACCAACTTGGTGAGACCCAGTCTCAAAATAAAGCTGAGGGGTCAGCCAGATAGCTCAGCAGACTAAAGCACCTGCTTAGGCAGAGCGCAGTGGCTGGGTTTGACCCTCAGCATGTGGTGCCAGCCTCACCCCCAGGGCGTGCTGAGACATCGATTGTACTGGGTGTGGTGGCACATGCTTGTAATCCCAGCATTTGGCAGACTGAAAACAGGACAATCACTGTGAGTCCGATCAATCTGTGTAGTAAGACTCTTGCATACTCTATACCAAATACATAAAAAAAAAAAAAAAAAAAAAAAAAAGCTGGGAATGTAGTTCAGTGTGAAGGTACTAGATTCAAATGCAAGTACTGCAAGGAAAAAAAAGTCCTGGACTAAAATGAACAGCAGATTTCATATCTGTCTACCTTGTACCACCCAGCTCACTAGTAAAATCATTATCCAGACTAATACTTAATAATATATAACTGGAACTTACTGATAAGTAACTATGTTAATGATAACCACAAAGGAGGTGGATACCTGCTGCTGGGGTTTGAGTGTGTTCCCCAAAGGTTCATGTGTTGGAAGCTTGATTCTCAGCAAGACAAGGATGCTTATGAGTAAGGCGTGGTAGGTGGGCACTGGACTCCTGGGGGCATGCCCTTGGAAGGATCGCCATAGATGTTACGGGCCTCCAGTCTCTCTGGCTTCCCGTCTTGTCATCGGATCTCTCCCTCTCACACATGCTCTTGCCATATGGTGACGCAGCCAGGGGACCCTCACCGAAACCAGTGCCACAGTGTCGGGCTTTCAGCCTCCAGAAAAGAACAAACCTCTTTCCTTTAAGTACCCAATCCTAGATGTTTCATTATGGTAACAGAAACCAGACCCATATACCTACCAATCTGCCATTATCCTTGGGTAAGGCAGATAACCCTTACTTCAGGGGAGACGTGCCAAATCACTATCCCCCTCCCCTGGCTGCTGATAAAAACATTCAGTTCTTTTCATTTGAAACAGTCTTTACCAGCCATTTCTAGGAAGAGCCAGCATGTAGTCACAGCACTCTGCTGCACCCCTCAATTGGGAGAATTCCTACACTGTCAGAATCCTCTTTACCTTCCAGAAAGAGAGTAACCCAAACTTTGGTATAACTCCACAAAATGTTGTCAATTTCTGCCCTATATGCTTAATTGGGCTATAAAACTGGAAGAAAAAAAAACCCCTTCACACTCTACATGGAGTGTACGAGTAGTTACATCAGTAATCTAAGAGATGGCCAGGGGCTTTATGGGCATGACATCTCCACCTGGAAGGACTAATCCATATAATCATGACAATTCTCCTGTGAACACCCTGACAAACACACAGACACAGTGGATAAATGCAACTTAGAAATTATTCTGAAACCTCACCAACTTGACCTTTCGGCCTGTTCCATCAGTCATTTGTCTCTTACGCCATGCTCATTCCTACCTCTAGTCCTCCCCGGGGTGTGTTTCCCATGCTAAACCTATGGTGTCTCTAAGGCCTGTGTCGTGACTGCTCTCCAATTTACGTACACTAGTTTCTCATTCCCACATTCCACTTCAGAATTAGTCCCCAAAGGTTTTTTTAAAGATGTGCTAAACATCCAATATTAATCAATCAACAGTAAATAGGTACCTATAATTTCTTTTTTTTTTTTGGACCAGGAATCAAACTCAGAACCTCAAGCTTGCCAGGCAGGTGCTGGGCCACTAAGGTACATCCCTGGCACATACTGTTTGGTTTCTTAATGTGCCAACACAAACTCACACAACAAAATGACTAAACACAAAAAAGCACACAATTACTAAATAAGCTATAAACACTAGAGAAGTTCACACAGGACATTAAGGTCTCTCAGTTCTCATTTCTTTAAATCAATGTCAAAAACCAAAGAAAAACCAGATACATTTATTCATTCACTCAATAGTTTCCAAGGCTTTTATGGTATATGGCGGCACATGACTGTAATCCAAGCATGCTGGAAGACCGCGGCAGGAGGATTTTGAGTTCAAGCTCAGTCTGGGCAACTCAGTGACTCAGTGAACCCTTTCTCAAAACAAAAAATTATGGAAAAGCTGGGGATATGCCTTAGTATGAAGGTCCTGGTTCAATCCCCTGAACCAAAAAAAAGAAAGCACTGTAAAATACTTTATACTTGTAGTATACCGTGAGTCATATTTATTACCTCACCTCAATTTTAACAATAATATAAAATAGAACAAAGTGTAATCAGGAGCCCAATTCTTTAAATAAGGCTTTAGAGAGGAAGATATCTATCTTAAAGGCACATGTTAACAACAAAATCAACACAACAGCGGAGTGTCCTGGCTCCTCGTTCAGTCTGTGCTCACGGCCTCTACTATTCCCCCATGGGCCCTTATCTTCCCACTTCTCAGCTACTTCCCTCATTACTGCTTGTTACAGGCAAGAGTAAAAGGACAGCTAACTAAATGAAAGTTTGCTGAGTTTCTTTAAAGCATCTGTCACGGATCCTTACAAGAAAAGTTGTGTGTCACATGTTTTTTATTATATTTTTCATGACTGTGAAAACTTAAATTCATAATGTAAGCTCCTTTAAATCTAAATTTGTATCCAGAAAACAACTAGAGGGTGGGTAAGGGTTGGAGATTAGATTCACCTAGGCAATAAGGGAGATTTACGTAGAGGTTGTGTGGTGGTCTATGTTTCTTTAGATTCTCACTGATCACAGGTCCAAACTAAATGCGCCAAGGTGTTTACCCCTCACCTGAGAGCCACCAGCTGAACTGTGTGCTGCCTGTTATCTCACTCTCACATACCAGTCCACTATTTCCTTGGCCCTAAACTAACCTAGGCCAGACACTGGACACCCAGAAACAGGCAGCCCCTGTGCTCCCAGAGCCTCCAGCTAGCCAATCCTGAAGTCTCCCCTGCCTTGCCTTTCCCCTTACCCCTTCTTTTTCCAGACCAAAGGTGCTGCTTCCCTCTATGGCCCTTCGTGGTGTAGTGTGGAATGTGCACCTTCTCTTGAGAAATGTAAATAAAAACTCTTCTTTCAGTGACATTGACCTCTCCATATTGTTACCCTTATAAATTAAGGCTAGAGCACAAATTAGTTGAATATGACCATTGCCATCACCACCAGACACAAGGAACTGGCAATCCCAGCTTAATTTACCTAATTTTTTTGTTCATTTATTTTTATTCAATGGATACAGGGTCTCACAATGCAGCTCAGACTCATAGTGATCCTCCTGTCTGAGCCTCCCCAGCACTGGGATTACAGGCGTGTGCCACTGTGCTTGGTTTCGGGACCTGCCCAGCACACCCAAGGTTCTGGGGCTGGCACAACATGGGGTATCCGGGCATTGAACTCCAGTCCTTGCACTTGCCAGGCAGGCACTTAGACCACTGAGTTATTTCTCCAGCCCCCCCAGCTTAATTTAAATGCTGCCTTACACTACCATTATAAAATCTTACCTCTCCTACTGGATCATAAACAGTTACTTCACAAGTGACTATAACTACTGTCATTTTTATACTCCTCTCAACTGTTCAATTATATCTTCTGTCCTCAAAAAAAAACCTGAAACAAAAGTGTGTCATTAAACTTTAATGATGTATAATTTTGCAAGTTACATATAACCTAACAATTACACACCCAGGTATTTATCCAAGTGAATGTATTCACACAAAGACCTGTACACAAATGCTTATAAGCATCTCAAACTGGAACCAATCAAAATGTTTTTAAGCAGGTCAGTGAACAAACTATGCTATGTATATCCACAAAATGGAAAATTATTCAACAATGAAAAGGAATAAGCTATATTATTCATACAGCTATAAACATTGCTATGATTCGACTTATTTGACACTCTGAAAAAGGGAAAACTACAGGGATGGAAGGCAGATTAGCAGTTACCAGGGTTTGTGGAGGCAAAGGGATACACAGAGAAATGTTTAGAATGATGGGACTGTTTCCTATGTTACAGTGGCATATTTACAGGACTCTGTGGCGCTGGCAGAACCCACAGAACTATTCAGTACAAAGAATGAATTTTAACTTGTGCAAACTTTTTGGAAAGTCAACCAAGATGTCAGGGGGTGGCAGGATAGAATGAAAACTGTGACAATAGAATCTAATGTATTTATTGGGCATGGTGGTACACACTGAATTTCAGACCAAAAACAAGACCCTGACGTACCTCCACCCCTCAATGAAAGCTAACATTATACATGTTTGACATCAACTCACTAAAGAGAGGAAAAACAAAAGGTTAACCTAAGTAACCTTGGAAATTATGTCCCGACTAGGAACTCTAAGGCTACAGACAAAAGGATTTATTCATAAATGCTGCATTCCAGATGTTAACTTTATTATTCACAGGGGTAAATTAGTGATTCTGAACCTGCTTTACAACTATGTGGATTTGAATAAATAAGTAAACTCCCATCTACCAAGCTGGATGGGGAGAAGCAAGTTTGAGGCCAGCCTAGGCAATTTACCAAGATCCTTTCTAGAAAAGAAAAGAAAGAGAAAGAGAGAGAGAGAGAGAGAGAGAGAGAGAGAGAGAGAGAGAGAGAGAGAGAGGTGGCTTGGGGATCTAGCTCAGTGGTAAAGTAGTAAAGCATTTGCTTAGCATGCATGAGGCCCTCAGTTCAATCCTCAATGGTGATGGGGGTGGGAATGGGGGTGAGTCCAACATTTCTTCATGACAGAATTATAGGATCATTATTATTGTATCTTTACAAAAAGAACAATATATGATGTGCAATATATGTTGTGACCCAAATCTATCCTAATGGTACTTCTATTAATGAAGGGAATGAATCCCCACGATAGTGTAAAAGCAATGTCCTAGTCTGTAGCCAAATAACTGGACATTATTCCAGTAATAACTGGATTAATATTGGTCTCAGGCAGTGGTACTTCCCATAAGAATGAGTTATTTAAAAAGAGTGAGCCTTGACTCCTCAGTCTCTCCGGCCTCCCATCTCACCACGTGATCTCCCCCAAATGCACTTCCATCACTGTGATGTCATCCACTGTGGAGTCCTCACAGGATCCAAGTAAAAGCCAGCTCCACTCTTGGATGTCAAGAACTGTAAGCTAACGGAATCTCTTTTCTTTATAAATTACTCAGCCTCAGCTATTTTGTTATATGGACAGAAAACAACAAAATTTTCTTAATAGTCTTTTCTCTATTGCATTACTCTGTAAACCCATTATCTGGGGAAAGATCAAGAATAAATAGCTCCATGTATCTTCCAGTAACCCCGTATCACTCAAGCCATTATAAGAGCCATTCTAGTTCTCCTTGGTCTACCCCAGACTGATATCTGCTTCTTCAGAGCATTTTATTTTGTTTTGTTTCATTAAATTTGAATAAGGTAGTAGTTCAGTAGGTAGATTCAAACAAGAAATTCCAAGAAAATTTTGTGCAACAATTGCTTCATTTTATTAAGTGTATAACCATCTAAACTAGCTGTTTTTCTTCCTTCGAAATGTTTTTTACTGCATTGAATTTCTTTATGAAACTAATAAATGCTCACCCAACTTTTCAAAAAACACAGGGCTATAAAAAGAAAAAAAAAAAGATGACTGAAGAGGTACCAAAACCAGTTTTATTATTTAAATGTCTATTCAACTACAGCCCCCCTTTTGGAAAGAACACACTGTTTACTTTAAAATAAGTATTTTCTAGGTTAATTTTACAGTTTCTTTAAGATTAGAATTAACTGAAGCTGATAACAATACAGTCACAGCCAAGTAAACATGAAAAAGGTTAAGTGCCTACTGTTCTGATTTTTGATCCAAGTATAGTGTCAAAAGGATTGCTATCAGAAGAAATGCTCCATTGTTTTGAAAAACATTTTTCCAAGAAAATCTTGATTTTAGTGTATGTGCTGTCAAAGAGAGCACAAGAAAGCCTTGATTTCAAACAAACACCATAAACCATCCAAACAATCCTAAATGGCACTGTTTTGATCCCCATAATGTTAAGTATTTCTTCAAGACAGTGTCTGACACAAAACTTTTTGATACCATATATGCTGATCTAAGGATCAGAAAAGATAATCATAACTTTTGTGGCACTGTTTTGTTTAGTTTGGTTTGGTTATTTTGGGACAAGGTCTTACTATGAACTGCAAAGATATTCTATGCAGCTATCATGTAATAATGAAGGACTGAAATTGATGGAATAAGTATGCATTTATGGATATAATGAATTCCTATCAATGTGAGATTTATTAAATCAATGATAGCAGATCTATTTTTTTAATGTATTTAGTACAGGGTCTACAGGGTCTTACTACACAGATAGCACTCATAGTGATCCTCCTGTTTTCAACCTCCCAAACACTCGGATTACAGGCACATGCCACCATGCCCAGTCTCAGTCGCCCCCAGGGCTGGCACGGCACATCAGGGATCAAACCCTGGTCCCTGCATCTGCCTAGGCAGGCACTTTAATCTGCAGAGCTAACTGGCCGGCTCTCAGCAGATCTATTTAATGGCTTTCTGCATAGCTGCTAAAAATAATGAGATCTTCTTAGATACTGATACAGAAAGATTTTTAAGATATACTTAGTGAAACCAAGGCACAGAACAGTAAACTACCAGTTTGGTTATGATACATCACAGGATCATATTCTTCCTTTGATGATATGTAGAATATTTCTGTGAGGATATTTAAGAAACTTGTAGTGCTTGCCTTCAGGCAAAAGAACTAGGTGGCTGGGGGACAGGTAAAGGAGGAACCCTTACCTTTTTCTTTTAAGAACAGCAAAAGTTGATTTCTTTCTTTCTTTTTTTTTTGAACTCAAGACTTTGTGTTTATCAGGCAAGTGCTTAAGCTACTGAGCTATACCCTCAGCCCTTAAAATTTGATTTCTTTAAAATTGCCTCTATTGAAAATGTAAAACCTGAAGAAGCCCTTTTCCCACCCAACAACTTCATAAATATGGATAGAATAGCAAGTTTTTCATTTTAAAAGGTCATACTGAAAATGGTCCAGGATGATACCCACAGGCATTTGTCCAACATCTAAGAAGCAGTGAAATCTTCAACCAGCCAAAGTTGGTAAGATCACTTCATAGTTCAAAATTTATAGTTTAATCACTTGGCTAAGATAAGGTGCAGAATTTTTGGTTAAATCCCTCTATATAACAGGAAATAGTAAAATTTCTATGGTCCAGCAAGGGACATCTGCCCTGAGATGACACTCCTAGATTGATTCCTGGGTATTCAATTTTACCTGATAGTACCACATCTGTCCCACTCCCCTTGATTTATGGCTAGGCTCTTCTCTTCTTTTCATTATAAAGCACTAATGGAAACTTTCTTGGTATGAAGCATGTTTTGGGGAGTAGAGTGAAAAATGTAAATGCACCAAATTATGTGATTGAAGTTTCACTGAAAGTATCTGATTTTTGTTCATAAACCCTGATGGCCACAGAATGCAAGAAGGTAATGAATTCAAAGACGTTAAGGCACATGATGGGAACAGCGCAGCCATGACCCAGAGTGAGCTCATGGGCCTGGATTTGCAGGTTATCCACCAGAGCAGTTAATCTGCTCTAGCCAGGACCCATGTTGTACTGTGGGTTACCATCAAATTGGCAGGAACATGAGCCAACCCATGTTCACACCTAAAATTTCATCACAACTTCAACCCTTGGCCCAAAGGATCACTGGGGGCAGGAAATCCTTATCTCCCTCACTCTGCTCTCTTCGTATCTCTCCAATTTGGTGTTAAGTGCAGATAGCATTATCTATTCAAAGAATTTAATTAAAAATTACAAATGAAGAAGCAAGAGTATACACCAAAAACATGACAGTCAACACTGAAAACAAAAAACTTGACAGTCCTTCCTTAGAGAATCCCCCAGCTGGCGATTCTGAGGCATGTCGGTCCAGTCACTTGTTTCAACTGGTAACCTATATAAAAGCCACCCTCTTCGTCACCCTGTTGGCCAACAACTTTTTCTGCAATCAAATGCTTTTATAAAGAATCAAAGTTTCCAGTTTCAGGGGCCAGGAAAATAGCTCAGTAGAATAAGCGCTTGCCTGGCAAGTGCAAGGGCCTGAATTCAATCCCTGGTTTTGAAAAAAAAAAAAGTTTCTAGTTTCAGATGAGATGAAACAATTCAATTCCACCTGCGATATTCTACTGAATCCAACCAAAAATCTCTGGACAGAGCTGCATTATGCATAATTTGACAACTCTGATATACAAGGAAATAGGAAGCAGAGAGGCAGATCTTTTGTAAAGGGGAAGAGGACCAAGAGATGGAGGAAGCAGAAAGGAAGGGAGTGAAAACAGAATTAAGGTATATTATGTACATGAGTCAACTATTATGTACTACAAACATGCACTGATAAAAATTAAAATTAAAAAGGTAACTGATAGCAAGAGATTGGGAAAAGAAACCAAAACTCAAAGCATCATGAAACTTAGTTTCATTCTCTTTCCTTTCTTGTATCTCCTGGCCTAAATTCTCAATGGTAATTCAAACCCAGAACTGTGCACCAGGTGCAGACAGAAAAGTCTAAAAGAAGACCTCCTTTCTGGTCCAAGAAACAGGAAAGGGAGCTCTTAAGCACAGAAGGTAGTAGAAGAACCCCAGGCTGTTTCTTCTGTTCTCTCCTCCCCTAACTTGAGGTGGTAATGACAATGACAACAGTATTAACCAGCCAGGGAAGACTTTCTTTGACCAGAGGAACTGGGATTCCAAGAACAGAGGGAAAATGTTCATTAAATTGCCTACCCCTCCTCTTGTCATTTAGTTCCCAAGGGAGATGTGGTCACAGGAAATACAAGGCAGAGATGAGAAACTCAAGTTCTAGATTTTAGGCAAAGGTGCAAGAAATGGACATCCTTCATATCTGGAACCCTGGAGCCACAGCAGGAAGAGGAAGGAGCTCAATACATTTGTTGTGAACTCCAGAGCTCATTCCCAAAGCTGCACGTGCATGCTTATGACCCCAAACAGCATACTAGAGGCTTTGACAGCTGGACCGTGGGGTATACCACTGCCTGGGTCTGAGACTGGCCACTGGCTGGAAAACACACGAGCACACAGAGACAGCATGACAAATACTGTACTTCAAAAACTGGATCCTGGTTCAGAGAAGGGAGGCAGGACCATGCGGTGTGAACCCAACTGAACTAGCTATCTGTTAAAACAACCAAAAGCACCTCTATTTGATTTTAATAAGACCCAGTCTCAATCTTCATAATCTCCAAGATGCAGATTGTAAATCTAAACTGACACAGACAGAAACCTGGATGTCTCAATACAGTAATTCATAAGGGAAAAGATAATCCACCCCAAGATGTTAGAGTTATTACACAAAGACTTTTAAAGTAGTTATTAAAAATGTACTCCAGTGAGGTGTGGTGGTGGACACCCATAATCCCAGTGTTTGGGAGGCTGAGGCAGGAGGGTCACTTTGAGTTTGAGGCCAGCCTGGGCTACAAAGTGAGCTCAAGACAGCTTTAACTACGTAGTGAGATCCTGTCTCAAAAAACAAACAACAAAAAGGCCAGGCATGGCAGTGCCAGCACTTACGAGACAAAGGCACTGTGAGTTTGAGGCCAGTCTGGGCTGCAAAGTGAGCCCTAGGCCATTTTGAACAGCACTATGAGACCAAGTCTCAAAAAAAAAAAAAAAAAGTGTGCACCAAGAAGTAAAGGCAAACACTCACAAAGTAAGGAGAAAAGGAGGGAAGGAAACAGAGACAGAGAGATGAAGAAAAGCAGATAGTTTTAAATAGAAAATATAAGAAGTTTAAATTTTTTTAAATAATTTTATTATTTATTAATTGGTGCACGGTCTCACTATGCAGCTTGGACTCGTAGTGATCCTCCTGTCTCAGCCTCCCCAGCACTGGAATTACAGGCATGTGCCACCACACTCAGTTTTGGTGGCCAGCTGAGCTCCCCAGCCCTAGAAGTTTTTAAATTTACGGAATGGACACAATAATGTGCTAGAGACAACAAAGACATCCATGAACTCAAAGATACATCAACCAAAATTATCCTTCCTTGATAAGAAACAAGGAAGTGGTTTTTTGTTTTAATGAACAGTTTCAAAGACATGTTCTTTTTTGTGATAGTATCAAAAGATCCGAAAAACTATAATGAAAAAATGTTTTAAGAAAAAATATATATATTATGAAACAGGGCATGATTTGCCAAAGCAAATTCACTCTTTAAGTGGAAAAAAAAAAAATAGTGCCTGCTTAGGCAGACACAGGGGCCAGGAGTTCAAACCCCCGGCCTGCTGTGCCAGCCCCACCCCTGGGGCTCACTGAGACAGCAATTGAGACTGAGCGTGGTGGTGTGCACCTGTAATCCCAGCACTTGGGAGGCTGTAAACAGGAGAATCACTACAGGTCCAATCTAGTAGTGACATCCTGAACACCCTGTAGACCCTTCCCTAAAATACAAAACAAAATAAAACCCAGATAATTCATCATCAGCAGTCTATTCTAAAAGAAATGTTAAGGAAATTCTTCAGATAGAAAGAAAATGGTACTACAGGCAAACTTAGAATTTGAGGTAGGAAGAAGAGAAATAGAAGATATTGGGCCGGGGAGATGGCTCAGGGGAATAAGCACTTCCCTGTCAAGCACAAGGGCCTGAGTTCAATCCCCGGTTCCGCCAAAAAGAAAAAAGAAAGAAAGAAAGAAAGAAAGAAAGAAAGAAAGAAAGAAAGAAAGAAAGAAAGAAAGAAAGAAAGAAAGAGAAGATATTTGGATAGATATGAAGAACTTATCTCATTCCTCTTAGATTCTCTAAAATATGAATTATGGTTGAAAGCATGAATACCACTGACGGGATTTCAATGCATGCAGATGTAGATGATCATTATAAAAGAAATCTATAGACTACTAACATTTCTAAATTCTACTTCAGTTAGTACAATATTCTTTTTTTTTTTTTTTCTGTATTTTAAGGAAGGGTCTACAGGGTGACCGGTAGTGATTCTCCTGTTTACAGCCTCCCAAGTGCCGGGATTGCAGGTGCACACCACCACACTCAGTCTCACTTGTTGTCTCAGCGCGCCCCGAGGGCAGGGCCAGCACGGCAGGCCCAGGGATTGAACCCCAGCGCCTGCCTGCAGGAGCTGTAATCTGCTGAGCTATTTGGCTGGCCCAGTAAAATTAATTCTAAGAAGACTAAGTAGATATATTACAATCCCTAGTGTAAGACTAAGATAACTATATAGATGGATACTATAAAAAAGAAAAGAAACTCTTCATGACTAAATTAAACTAAATACTGTCTGTATGTGCATGTATGTTCCAAAAGGAAGGAAGTGAAACAAACACAAAATGAGGAAACAAACAGAAAATACTAAATTATTAGGTTTAAATTCAAATACTGTATTTCAATAATTACATTAGGTATAAATAGTCTAAGCACACTAATCAAAATAGAGACTATGACCTGGAATCAGGAATCAATGGGCCTGAAGTTTAAGCTAAACCAGATGAATAAATTTCAGAGATCTCGAGATGTTCTACCCAAGTCAACCAATAGCAACAAGTATTACTGAAAGGTTTGTGCTACGTAAAGATGAAGGACTGCGGGGCGCAGGATCCTGAAGCCATGGATTACCCACATGTGCTTTGAGACACGTGTTAGATTTCTTTCTGGAAGTCCTGCAACCATCCTAAAACTTGAACGTGTCGTGGAACAGACAGATCTAGTGTCAGTGGTAGCAGCGTCGACTTAGAACAATGCTTCGTGGTGTTCTGGGGAAGACCTTTTAGCTGGCTGGCTGCACCATTCAGTATGGGTGCTTAGCCCACTACACTTTTGAGTACAATGGTAGGGTTGTGATGTGTTCTGGACCATCAATGGAGCCTACCATTCAAAATTCAGATATCGTCTTTGCAAAATATCTCAGCCGACATTTTTATGGTATCCAAAGGTGCCCTTGGGCCATGTCTGGTTAGAAGGTAACAAGCTACAGAATTCCACAGATTCCAGGTACTATAGACTGATCCTTTATGAATTGACTAGAGGACACATCTTTAAGATCTGGCCTCTGGGTGACTTTGGGTTTCTGTGTGACAGCCCCAATGGCCACCGGTTTTCTGATGACTGACAAGCATGTATTCCTCCAACCTGATGCCTATCTGCTGGGCTGGTGAATTTACAACCAAAGCTGAAGTCATTTACCTTCCCAATAAATGATTTGCTATTTACCGTTTTTAAAAATTCTTAAACACAATAAACAACACTCTGCAAGTTAGTTCAAAATACCCGGACAAAAATGTAAGGCACAGTAAGTTTTTCATCTAAATTTCATGGTGATAAACATTTTTAGGAGGACAAAGATGACCTCATTTTGGGAATTTTGGTGTGACGGGTCCAACAAAGCTGAAGTGAAAGGCAAAAAACAAACAAACAAAAACAGGCAAAAAAAAAAAAAAAATCTAGAGATCTGCCAAACAACACTGTACCTATTATTCAACAATATTGTACTGTACACTTACAATATGTTGGGAGGGTAGATCTCAAGTAAAAACGTTCTTACCACAATAAAAAGAGACAGAGACCAGTGAGACAGCTCAGCAGTCTAAAGCTCTTGCTTAGGCAAGCTTAGGCAAGGGCAAGGACTGCAATTCCATCCCTGGTAACACATGCCACATCAGCCTCACCCCCAGGGTGGGCTGAGTCAGCCATAAAATAAATAAGTAAGTAAGCAAGTAAATAAATAAATAAAATAAAACATACAAAGATTTTTAAAAATAAAAGAAACAAAAATAGGAATAGATTATCAGAATGGTTTTTTTCACTTTTTAAAGTTTCTAATACTAGAAGAAAATATCATACCATGTCTCATAAGTAAATCATGAGTCAAAGAAACAGTATAAATCATAAAATAAAAATTTAAATTAAGCAATATTTAGAAAATTAAATATTAACTAATTCAAAATTGAATTAAACATTTCAAAATAATACTCAAAAATTAAAATTAAATTGTAAGTCCAACTAAGAGACCAGAATGTAGTGTATCATATGTACAAATCTGAGATCAATTCAGAATACTCACACAGTATTTGATTAGGTTAGTATATACAAAAATATCAACTAAGAAAAAGTTTTCATGATAGTAAAAATTCCTCAGAATAATCCATATCAAAAATACTGGAATGACAAATACATGACCAGCACTTCTAACAGTTTGGGAATAGGATATTGCACAAAGTTCTAGTATGTGGTGGATGTGGACAGTGTCCATGATGCTTACTGGTGGCCAGGTGTCACCTGTGGGACTGAGCTACTGCTATTTCCTTGATATCCACCCTGTAGACCCAGACAGAACCATAACCCATAGGGTGCAGAAGAAGTCCATTTGTAGGGTATGCTGATGGAAATATTTTGCTGCTGTATACGAAAGAATAATTGAAAGACTGCTGTTGCATACCTCTTTTTCTCCTGTGTTTAATTATTTGCTCTATTTGGTGGGTTCTTTCTGTTCTCATTCACAGAGTCGTGGTCATTTTGATCCCTCTCTAGAATATCTTCTGGTAGTCTGAGTAAGGTTGGCTTTGTCATCATGAAATTCTATAGTTGTTCTTTGTTATGAAAGTATTTCACTTCTCCATTAAACTTGAAAGAGAGTTTTGCAGGGTATATAGGTCTGTGTTGGAATTTGTTTTCTTGCAAGACTTGAAGTACTTTGCTTCATGCTCTTCTTGACTTTGGTTTGTGAAGAGAAATCTGCCACTATTCTGATAGGTTTTCCTTTAAATGTGATCTGTTTCTTTTCTCTAGTGGCTTTTAGTATTCCTGTGCTGAATTTCTGGGATCTTGATTATCATATGTCTGGGTGTGGTTTTAATTGGGTTGATATTATCTGGAGTTCTATATGCTTTGGTTACCTGAATATCAGATTGTTTCCCCACATTTGGGAAGTTTTCTGCTATTACTGCTGCCCATATTCTTTTTATATCATTTGTATTGACTCCTTCTTTCTCATTGATGCCTACTAGTCTTATATTGTTCATCTTTGCACCATCTTGCAGATGTTGAATTATTTTTTCCTGCATCCTAGTTGTTTTTAAGAGATCTTTTCTTACCTTTTCACTAGCTGCAAAGTCTATTTTCACTTTCATTCAGACGGTTTTGCCAGCTTGTGATTGAGGTTTTAATTTCCAGTATAGCACTTTGAATCTGCTTCATGGATTCTATTTCTTTCTTATATTGCTCATTCAGGGATTCCATCATTTTTATATTATCTATTTTTTAATCAGTGTCTTCTTTAAAAGCACTTAGTACTTCTTTCATTATAGCTATTTCTTTTTTTACTCCAGAAATTATTTCAGATCTGATTTCCTCTATACCTTTCTGCAGTTGTTTCTTTACTTCCAATGCTATTATCTCAGAGATTTCAGGTGTGTGATTCCCAATTTCTTCTATGCTATTGTCTCCTGATTGTTCTGGGTGGGCTCAGGGTCTGAGAATGCATTTTGCTCCTTTTTTTTTTTTTTTTGTCATTTTGTATAGCACTGTCTTCTGACCTTTGGTGCAGTTCAGTAAAATTATTACATTAGCACCAGGTAAGGATCTACCAAGTTCAAACTTGTCGAGGTGGGTGTGGCTTGGGTCTGTCTGCTGTGCTCCACTCCTTCCTGCTGCAGCCCTTGGAGGTGAACCCTCTGTGCCACTCTGGCAAGATGTTCTGTTCCTGGATCAGCTGGGTGGGTCTTGCCTCTAGCCTCTCTGCAAGGAGTTCTGCCTCAGGGTTCCACACCAGGCCTGTCTGATGGAGGAAGTTCCACACCCACGCCTGGCCTGCATGCTGGCTGGAGAGAGGATCCGGAGAGCCCCGGGGTGGTCCCACCCACACGCCAGGCCTGGGTGCTGGCTGGAATGAGGGTTCGGAGCTCAGAATGTATTTTTAAAAACACTAAAAAGATATACTATACACTGTCCACCACAAACCCACGTTAAACATTATATACATATATGTACATATATGTATATATATATATATATATATATTCACATTTAATAAAAGGATGTTAAGTGCAATATTATGGGCCTGCACCAGATCCTGGAATTAAGAAAAGGATATTAGTAGAAAATCCAGGGAAACCCAGATGAAGTCTGTAGCTTACTTAGATTACTGTATCAGTGCAAATGTATTAGCTTTGATCAATGTGCCATGATCAGATAAGATTTTAATACTAGGGAAAGCTGGATGAAGAGAATAGAAGAATTCTCTGTACTATTTTTGCAACTTTTCTATGACCTGAAATTATTTCAAAATAAAGGTATCTTCCAAGGTAAAAGGAAATAAATACCACAAAAACATAAATCATCAAAAAGCTAAAGTGGCTATATTAATATCACAATAGATGTGAAAGGAAGGAAAATTCCTAGACATAGAGACATTAAATAACGATAAAATGTCATTTCATTAAAACACAAAATAAATCCTAGCCAGGCATGGTGTTACACACCTGTAATCCCAGCACTTGGGAAGCTGAGGCCAGAGGATTGCTGGGGTTGAGGTCAGCTTGGGCTCCAAAGTGAATTCAAGGCCAGCCCAAACTGCATAGCAAAATCCTATTTCAAAAAGATTAAAAGAAAAGAATACCAAACGTATACCTAACAAGTCAACCTCAAAATATATAAAACAAATATTTAAGAAATGAAGGGAATGGATAAATTCACAATTACAGCTAGGGATGTCAATATTTCTTTCTCAGTAATCATTAAAACAAGCTAACAGAAAAAAATCAAGCATACAGGGAAAATGAAAATACCTGCAAACAACTGGCTATAAGTGGTTCTCATGGCTACCCCACTGAACAACACAATCTGTATTCCTTTTCAGGACACAATGAACAGTCAGTAAGATAGACATACCTTGGGTCATAAAACAAACCTTTAAAAATTTGAAAATACTGAAATCATACAAAGTATATTTTCTAGTCACAACAGAATTAGAAATCAATCAAAGACAATGAAGAGCTTCCCAATACTCCAAATAATATATTTTTCAAATAATCCATTCATAAATCAAAAAGGAAATCTCAAAGAAAATAAAAATCCAATATATGAAAGTTTGTAAAATGTAGAAACAGCAGTGCTTAGAGGGAAATTTGCAGGACCAAAAGCTTATGGAAAAGAATAAAGGTCTTGAAATAACTAAGTTTTCCCTTAGAAAAACAGAAAAGAACAAATTAATTCAAAGCTAGCGAAAGGAAAATCATAAGAAAGAGAAATCAACTAAATTGAAAACAAAAAAAGAGAAAAACAAAAAAATAATGTGCAAAGATGAACAGAGATGATAAGTCTCTAGACAAAGGGAAAATTACAAAATCAGCATCAGAAATCAAAGAAGGGATATCACTCCAGGCCTTATAAAATTAAGGCTAAAATAAATTGGACAACTTAGATTAAATTACCAATTTCTTAAAAGCCACAAAATACCAAAACCTGGGGGCCAGGGAGATGGCTCAGTAGAATAAGTGATTGCCTGGCAAGCACCGAGTTCAATCCGTGGTTCTGCCCAAAAAAAGAAAAAAAAAAAAAAATGAAAATAAAAAAATAAACATCCCAAACTGTTATGAAAGAAATTTAATCTGTAGTTACAATTTTTCATAAGCATAAGGTCACCTGGTTTCACTGGAGATTATTTAAGAAATTCTATACAATATCTTCCCAAAAATATTAAAGGGAACACTACCTATCTTATTTTATAAGGCCAAAATTATCCAAATACCAAAACTAAACAAGGACAGTATAAGAAAACTAACCTTATTACAAAGCAATATCTTCATGAAGATAGATGTAAAACTCCTTCACAAAAATTAACAAATAAAATCTAGCAATATAGAAGAATAATATATCATAACCAAGAAGCATTTATTTCAGGAATGCAAAGCCAGCTCAATATTTGAAAAGTCAATGTAATTAACTATATTACCAAACTAAGAAAGAAAAAAGTCATCCTAGCAAACACTTGATAAAATTCAACATTCATCGCTGATAAACTAGTAGCAGAGGGGAATTTAATCTGAAAGAGCACCTACAAAACCTCTAGCTAATACTTAATGGTGAAAGACTGAATACTTTTTCCCTAAATCAGGAAAAATTCATAGATGTCCATTATCACCAGTCACATTCAGTATCTTACTAGAGAATGTAATGAAGAGAAAAAAAGAAAAGGGATATAAATTAGAATAGAAAAAATTGTCAGTTTTGACACAGCATATAATTATCTATAAAAAATTTGAAGAAATTTGTAAGAAAGCTTCTAGAACAAATAAGTGAATTTAATAACATTGCAAGTTCTTGGGCCAGAGAGACAGCTCAGTTGAATAAGCGCTGGCCTGGGAAACGCAAGGGCCTGAGTTTAAGCCTCAGCTCTGCAAAAATAAATAAATAAATAAATAAATAAATAAATAAGTAGGTACAAGTTCTCATATAAAAAGCCATCATATTTCTACACATAAGAAATAAATTAGAGGGGCTGGGGAGATAGCTTAGTAGAATAAGCACTTGCCTGGCAAGTGCAAGGGTCTGAGTTCAATCCCCAGTTCTGCCAAAAAAATAAATAAAAAGAATTTATTAAAAAAAAAGAAAGAAATTAGAAATTAGAACTTAAAATATGTTTATATTTACTTAAAAGTAAGTATGCATCTAAAAACGTGCAGAATCTGTATGTTGTGAACTACAAAATGCTGATGAAAGAAATCAGTTATTATCCAAATAAATACCATATTTATTGATCAGGAGAGCCAATATACTAATTTCAAATTAATCTACAGATTCAATGTGGTTCTAAACAATATGCCAGCAGTTTTTGCATATATATATATATATATATGATGATTGTGAGATTTATAGAGAAAGAACTAGAATAGCGAGAACAACTTTTTAAAAAGAACAAGGTTGTCCAAGTTAAGTCTACTATAAAGCTACAGTAAACAAGAGTGTGGTACTGGTGAAGTAACAGACATATAATCAATAGAACAGAACACAAAAATAAACCCACACAAGTACAACCAACTAATTTGTGACAAAAGTACAAAATCAACTGAATGGATAAAAGATAATCTCTTCAAAAATAATGCTGAAACAACTGCACATCAATCTAAAAAAAATAAAGAACCTAAATTTTACCCTTTATACAAAACATTAACTCAAATAGTTAATATTTGAGTATAAATATAAATATAAAATTATAAAACTTTAAGAAGAAAACTTTAAGAAGAACATCTTAAATTAGGCCAAGAGGGGCCAGGGAGTTAGCTCGGCAGAATAAGCGCTTGCCTGTAAGAGCAAGGGCCTGAGTTCAATCCCCGGTTCCACCAAAAAAAAAAAAAAGAAAGAATAAATAAATTAGGCAAAGAGGTGTTATGTATGACATCAAAACATGGTCCATAAAAGAAAAAAAAAAAAAGAAAAATTGGGCTTAATCAACATTTTAAACTTTAGCACTATAAAGGCACTGTTAGGCAAAACAAAAACTATGCAATAGGAGTAAATATGTGCAAATAATTTATTGATCAAAGACTTCTATCTGGAATATATTAAAAACAAAATAAAACTCACAGAAAACAAGAGTCAGTTGGGTGATGTGAGGCATGCCTAGGATTGCAGCACCCTAAACACTGAGGCAGGAGGCCCGCTTCAAGTGTGAGACTAGCCTGGGCTACACAGTGAATTCAAGGGCTGGCCTAAACTACACAGTGAGACCCTGCCTCAAAAAAGCAAAAGAAACAACAGAAAAAGAAAACATGACTGCAACTTTGGGGGTAAAATATTTGAACAGACACTTCACCAGAAACATGCGGAGGATAAATAAGCATGTTAGAGAAATGCAACTTGAAAGCCCAATGAACTACCACTACACACTTATTAAGATAGAGGGGGAAGCTCCAACAATGTCAAGTGCTAAAGAGGTATCTTGGGGCCAGGGAGATGGCTCAGTGGAATAAGTGCTTCCCTGGCAAGCGCAACAGCCTGAGTTTAATCTCTGGTTCCGCAAAAAATAAATAAATAAGTAAAGTCTTTAAAAAAAGGGGTGTCTTAGTTACTTTTCTTGCTGAGACAAAACACCCAACGCTCAAAGTTAGGGGAGGAAAGGTTTGCTTGGCTCAGTTTGTGGAGGTTTCAGACCATAACCTGCTACTCTAAGGTAGAGTGATGTGGCAGAGGCACAACAGTTTAAGGAGGCCGAAGACAGCAAACGCAACAAGAAGAAACCAGTTCATGGCAGCCAAAAGGTAGCAAAGCAACAAGAGGGCCTTAACAATGTCTTTCTGCTCCTTTTATCTTATCCAGTCTACTTAGGATGGGTAGCACTCACACCTTCAATCTTAGCGCCCTTGAGCCTAGCATTACACAATGCATCAATTCCAGGGTCACACACGCTAGACTGGAAAAAGCCCCACCAGGGCTACATGAGGCACTGGAGATGGGGCCACACCTAAACACAAGCCATATATAATATGAGGATACAAAGCAACTAAAACTTCACATACTGATAGAATGCAAATGGCATAACCACTCTAAATTAATTTGTAGTAAGGTAATCGTATACCAACTACATTACCCAGCTATGTAAATTTAGGTTCACATAGAAACCTGTACATGAAGGTTTACAACAGCTATTCACTATGGCCATAACCTGAAAATATTACAAATATGCTTGCATACACAAATAAGTGAATTTGTTACCAATATGTGTGTGTGTGTGAATATATGACAAGAAAGTACAACTCAGCAATAAAAAAGAATAATCAGCAGAGGCGCTATATGAAGTGTTAGGAGTGATTGAAGTATTCTGGTCTTGATTATAGTGGTGGTCACATGTGTTAAAACTCAAAACTGGGCTGGGTGTGGTGACACACATCTGTCATCCTAGTACCATGGAAGACTGGCAGGAGGATTGTGAGTTGGAGCCCAACCTCTGCAACTTAGCAAGATTCTATCTCAAAATAACAAACAAAAAAGGGGTTGGGGCATCCTTGCATTAATTCACTGAGTTCAACCTCCAGTATGGCAAAACAAAAACCAAAATCTTAGAACTATAGATCACTTTTTTTTCTACTTTACTTTTTGCAAATTAAAAAAAAGAAAAAATAATCTGTTCAAGATATTAAAAGAAAAATATACTTTCCATGCATAAATTACAACTTCAAAAACTTTTAAAATATCAGTTTTGCTGAATTTGTTATGTAGAAAGAGACAGGGCCTTGGGCATAAGTTCACAAATAGAAACGGTACCCACTTGTCCCAGGAACATTGTTGTCAAAATATATAACTGGAGTGTAGGGGGAAAAATCCCTCTATTTTGATCTTAAAAAACACTATATACCCTTTTGCCCACGCTAGACTAGCAAACATGCTAGAATCCTACAAAGCCACAAATGTCAGTATTCAATTTCCACAATTTTTTTTTCTAGGTTATGTGATTAAGTCATGGAAGGAAAACATGGAAAGCCCTGACAACTCAACATCCACAAAAAGAAGTAGTTTCTGTAAGAACTAATGGCTTGGAATATTGGTTAGAAAAATGACAGATATTTTTCCACACTTTCTGGAGATTTTTTCCCTTGAGATTTTGCAACAGGTTGCACTGAAGGATGACCACATTATTCTTACACACACAACACACACACGCACACACACTTCCCTGAGCATGCCTCTAGGCAAGGGCAGTGCCCCCAAGCAAAGCCCAAGTGGGCCACGGAAGACACATCCCCATCTGATTGCTGTGCCTCACCACTGAAAAGCAACAAGGCAGCCTGCAAAGGAGAGGGAGGTGCAAGATTGTGGTGATCCCTCCAACCTGCAAGGGACAAGATAAACTGAAGAAGTACCAATAACCAGCAAGAGAGTATGCCACGTGGCTAGGAGCAAAGCACGTTAGCCCCCAGGAGGCAGGCTGTATATCATCAAATTAATAGTAAACATGAAAAGCGTACCTAATTAATAGCAAATCTCTGATATCCACGCTACACACAAAGACAAAATTTGACTTCTTTATTCTACAAAGTTTTTGAGAAATTTTAAATGCCAGGAGTGTACCTTAAGAACCCAAAAGAAAAAAAAAAAAAAAGAAAGAAAAAAAATATCTTACTTCTTGGACACTTATAACTGAAGTTCCCAGGAAAAATGGGGTGAAAGTGAGGAAAATGAAATACCGACATGATCATTACATTTTTTCCCTATTAATCACTGAATCCTGCAATCTGGGCATTCAGTAAAAATCATCTCAGGTTTTACACAACCTCCTCCTTCTTTTCTGTAGACAAGGAAGAACTCTTGCAAATAGAAAGCTAAAAAACAAGACTGAATTACAGATCTAGTAAAACATTATGTGTATCAGAACATCCAGATTAATACAACAGAATGCTATCATTTAGTCAAGCAGTCTGTATGGACTTTTTTTTTTAATCTCAGGCAACTTTAAGAATGTCTTCCTAAGGCACTATCGTTTAATCAGTCATTCTGAGTATTCCAACTAAGAGGCTGGTAGAAACTCAAAAAGTGAATGTACAGAGGATCTCTTAATGGAATTACCGTAAGGGTGTTTTGCATCTCTAAATAGAACACTAAATTTCTTAACATCTAGTAGATGAACTCTGCCTGCTCTGCTGGTTCCAGAGCAAACCATGGGGAATTCTGTCAACAGTGAGTGCAAACTGTGTAAATGGAATTTGTAAGAATGGAGCAACTCTACTGGTGAAAAAGAAAGTAATTTCAATAAATTGAGGTTTTTCTGTTGCATTAAATTAAATTTCTGACATGCTTTTCTCTAAGTGTGTTTTATTACCCTGATGTGTATGTTCTAACACTCCAATCACCCTTCATTCTTATGCAAAGATCTCTGCCGACTTGAAAAGGTAAGACCAGAAGCAAGCTCCCAGACTCTGCCTTAGACATGAAATATCCGTCTGTTAAAGTTGTGCATTAGGGCCCAAAGGCCACTGCCCCATAGTCCAGCTCCACCGAGATAATCACACTAGTCTGACACTTTCCATCAGCAGCCCAAGGTGTAGCGCATGAAACAAAGCATTGGCTGAACAAGGCCTTCTCCTGTTGTGCTGCTGTTATCTGTTAGAATGCTTTCTGACTGCTACCTGTACTTCGGCTCACAGCTTCAAATACTATGCTCTCTTGGAGCATACAGAATACAAACAAATGACCAAAGAAACAAACTGTCAATCAGAACACAACAGTCATCCACCAGGTCTATAATGAAGTACATAATTCTTGTTTCTTTATCCTCCAAACTGAAGGCTAGTTGAAGATATCAAGGAAAAAGACAACCAGTTAAGTGTCTATAAAGAGAGACAAGATTCCAAAATAAAGGTAAAGACCTACAAAAATCATTACTAGTAAAACTATAGAGAATAAAGAAAAGCAATGATAGGTTTTCCTTTAAAAAGCTTATGGTGAAAACTCTCCACAGGGAAACAATTAGAAAATCAGAAATAAAGAGAGCCAACTAACCAAAATGGTCTGGACTACATCACCACCATGCATTACAGAAATTACCTCCCCAGATTTTCCAAAATAGAAGATTCTCTGTCTATAAACGTGAAAGCAGCCAGATAATTTTACCTTCTTCTTTTCCTTCCATATGAAAGCATTCCCTAATTTCCAACCGAGGCTTCTTACATTAGAAAAATGTTACTTAAACACACGCATCCATGAGACACATGTATTTAAAACTATTCTTTATTTTCCTTCCTTCTGATCCTTAGCATCACTATACCAGCTCAAGCTTGTATCAGTACACAACAAGGTCACATCACACAGCTGACCAGCTGCTCTATCCCTGCTATACTCCATCCTCTTACACGGTGCTACCCAGTTTTCTTAAACCATTACATCATAGCTTTAATAATGTATCATTCTGTACTCCCTCAGAAATCTTCTATGTTCTTCGCTATAAGGAATGCAATTGCAAAAAATCCTTAACGTTTGGCTGATTCTCTGCTATTTTTGCTAGCTTATAACACTCACTTCACTTTGGCTCATACTGCTGTTCCCAACCATTCTACAAAACTCAGCTCAAATTATACTTTCATCAGTCTGACTCTGATCATAACTAGCTTGCAGCTTTTTTCTAAAAAAAAAACAAAATAAAAAAAACTTAATTCTTTACTACTCAGGTGGCAGAAAAACCCTTCTCAACTGTTTATAAACTATGAAAACCTTTTCTTATTTAACAGTTTGTGTCTATTACTTATTTAACCAAATAAATAAGCTCCTAGATACAAGGAGTATCTTTCACAGATATTGAGAGACCTCAACATCTGCTACAATGTCTCATCCTCAGTTGCTACTTAATAAGTACCTGTTGACTGGTGTGATCAGGAAAAGTGATTTATGGTTCCTCATAGAAAGCAACAGGCCAAGAGTTCTTGAGGTCATGACTTTCTCTACACTTTTTTATTTTTCATAAAAATTCCCTAATGGAAATCCTAAAAAGCAAGGTAGCTGATAGGAAAGGGCTACTTTGGCTCATGTTAACCTTCTCAATTAAGCTAAGAAATTAGAATATAAATTTCACTAAGAGAAATTTTTTTAAAAACCCTCCCATATGTAATAAAGAAAAAGGAAGATTAACTGTTGTCTGAAATGATCTAGAATTAGAATACAGATACCCAAACTATTTTAATACGCTTGCTTAAAAGACAACAAAGGGCTGGAGAGATATCTCAGTGGTCTAAGCACCAGCCTGGCAAGCACAAGGTCCCGAGTTCAATCCCTGGTACCACATGCCATGGTGGTGCACACCTGTAATCTCAGTGCTGGGGAGGCTGAGACAGGGGGATCACCACAAGTTCCAGCTGCTTAGTATGACCCTATACCAAATAAATAAATAAATATTTTTAAAAAGAGACAATGAAACATTGCATAGGGCAGGGGAAGAAGATAATGTGTATGTGTGCAAATACAGGTAAGGAAATTTTGCAATAGAAATTGGGAATGACAGCTGCCTTTATGGAGCACATACTGTGGACTGAGAGGCGATAAAAGAAGACAAACTGGAGTTTTCTGATTGTTGAATCCTGTCTGTTAATTACCTAAACAAACAAATGTCAAAAATACACTATAAAAGGTGTAAGAATAGAATAGAAGGGATACCATCAACAATGCCTTTTGACAAAAATGTATATATTAAAATGATTAAAAATCCTTTTAAAAAAGAATAATTGAACATTTAAGAATATTGTCAAATTTTTGCTATAAAACAAAAATAGTCTCTGGTTTTCCCACTGCAGAAATCAGATAAAAAAAGCAATTTGCAGCAAAATTCTGTCAGAGCTAAGGATAAGACCTAAAACCAAAACCAAAAGCCCATCTTCTGTAGGTTCTGTGCAGTCTCAAGATCACTTTAGGCCAGTAATGCACCCAAAGATGGAGCCACCCACAGGTACCCTTGGAGGGGTATAACGCCTTTTACACCATCAGCAGCTCTCCGTACTCACACCCAAATTCCACTGTCCATTTCACTGCTGTCATTCATTTGATCTCACTGCCTGGGATGAGTCTTCACACTCCCAACACTTTCTTCCATATCACAATTCAAATCTTTCTAAACACCTTATTATCTTGTCCTTAGAAAAAAGGCATTACCTCTCTTTCCACCAAAATCATATGAAATCCAACTGAGAAATCTATAACGAATGAGACTTTTGTGTATTCTGACCTCTGAGAAAGCTCTACCAGTCTCATTTGCAACCTGCTTAATTATTCTCTACAACTTACTAATAATGCATCAATTGTTTCATTTAAAAGAATTTTATTCAGCTTCTTGCTAAAACACACACACACACACACACACACGCCACAAAAGCCCACTGCATTATCTTTAATTGAAAAAGAATCCCTCTTGAAATAAGAACCCAGCCGCATAAATTAAGCCCTATTTATTCTTAGGATTGTTGCTCAGCAAAATGAGGGAAAACACTACCTCACATTGGCTTGCAATGGACATTAAGTTTTCGGAGGCTCAACATTCATCTGTTTGTACCATTAGACTATGGAAGAGAAGCTGGGTGCAGCAGTGTGTGCCTTTAATCCCAGCACTGGGAAGCCGAGGCAGGAGGGTCAAAGCTTGAGCCAAGCCCAGTCTGGGCAACTTAGGAACTACATGAGACCCTGTCTCAAAATAAAAAACAAAAAAAGGTCTGGGCAATGTAGCTTGGTATGAAGGCTCTAGATTCAATTCCCAGTCCAAAAAGAAAAGAGAATAAGAATAGATGAAAAAATGAATTGCTTTTTCATTGATAAAGTAGTTGTAATCTCTTCTATTTTCAATCATTATCTACAAATTAAAAGTAACATGCTAATTTTGACTTTTCTCCTTTCCCAAGTTCACTCTGCTAGAAATGCTAACAATTAAGCACCCAAAATGGAGAGCACAGAAAGAAAATGACTGTAAGCTACAATTTCTCTAATGTTCTTACTCCCCAGGAACTCAGAAGATTTTACAGCACGAAAACCGCATTAATCAACTGAACATGAAAAACCCTGTTAACAGGACTTTTGAGGATTTCAGTGCTTCCTGTTCCAGAGCCACAAGCACAGGAGGCCTCTCCCCACCACCAGTCACACACATGACTGTGCTTGCAACTTCTCCACCCATTTTAGTTATCCCACCCCCATAAGCTCCTCCCAGAACCAAAAGAGCTTCCATCCCTAACTAAAGGTACCTCTTGGTCCCTCACGGTCCTACCATTTACTTCATTGTTTTCCTCAGGGTGACCATCTCCATTCATTTAAGGAAAATCTATTATCCTCTTTCATGTTTACTCTTCTAGCTCAAAGGACACCCAGAACTGCTGCTGCTGCAACTCACCCTTCCTACCACCAACCCCAGCACATTCTGTTCTTGGAGTCCTACACCAATTTCAGCCCTGTATAAGCAAAGATGTCCAGGTGATAGTGGTCACAATGCCCCGTGGCACTGTTTGTAACTGTGAGAGGCAATGTGAGAGCATTTATGAGTGATCACGTGTAAGTATTTATATGCAAGAATCACAGAATGCTTAGCAGATACATGAGTCTTTTTAAAAGTCGCTAGAGTAGCTACAAAAGAAAAGTAACAGTGTTATCTTCATGTCTTCTATTTTTCTTGGCATTCTATTTATACTTTTGTTCACATTCTATTTATTGATACATCTCTAGTTCATTTCTCCTCAACCTGTCTTTTCCAAAATGCTCTCCTTCAAAGGTACTTTTACTTTCCCTCAGCCTATCCCAGAATCTTTCATTATGCCCACTCACTAAGATATGTTTAGCTACCTAGGATAATGATAATTTCTTAAAATAAAACCAAAATTGTTCACATTACTTCGTTATAGGAACATTGGAATATAAAGTCATTTAACGGGAGGGAAAAGCATCCAGTCAACCTGGCTTAGGTACCAGCCTCCCATCCACCATTTATCCTTAGCCCTGGACAATGCATCTCATATTTTGCATATTCATTTTCCTCAGCTATAAAATGAGATTAATTTTGTCATATTTAATTTCAACAATCAATCTGACAGAAGGATGTGAAACCCTTAAACATGTAGCTCAGGGGTAGAGTATTTGCCTAGAAGGTCCAAAGTCTTGAGTTTAATCCCTGGCACTGAAAAGAAGTTTTCATAAACAGATAAAGACTAATAATTACCACTAAGCATGGTGGCACACTCCTGTAAACTGAGGCAGCAGGATTGCCATGAGTTTGAGGCCAGCCTGGAATACATACTAAGACCACGTTTCAAAATGAAAAAAATAAATAGCAGCAATTGCCCAAAGTGGACAGGTGGACAGTCTTCCGTAAGACCTAAACATATGCAAGCCATTCAAGAGTTCAAAGACTACATAATGGAGAAATCTAAAACAATGAAGATGTAATTCCAAACTGGTACAAGCGCTTAGAAAAGAAAGAAAAGAAGTCCAGCTTCAGCTAGAATAAAGGAAGACCAGATTTTGGGCCGATTCCACCTTCAGACCCCATGCTATAACTAAAAACAGCCCAGCTGCCTGACAGCTGGTAAGTGCCAAAGCATTTCTTTTTGGTAAAGAATTCTATTGTAGCACAACTTGGGACCGAACAAAGAATTACTTTGGAAAATGGATTTGCAGCGTTGTGGTGGAAGCCAGCACAGCCAACTAACTATACAGTATACTTTTTCTCTTTTAGACTAGCAATGTCCACCCAAGTTAAGGAGCCTTCAGTTTATACCTTCAATGCCAGATTGAAGATAAAGCAACTGTCTGCTTTTCAGATCACTGAAATTTAATACAGTACAAACATCAAATACATATGTAAATACACACTAAGTTGCTAAACCCTAGAGAGAAAAAGAGCTAATATATATATGGAGCTCTGAGTCAAAAGTCTTAAGGAAACAGAGATTTCATTTAATCCTCACAAATACCCTGAAATGTAGGTATTATTATTCTCATTTTTACAGATGAGAACACTGAAGCCAGATAAATTAAATAAGTTGTCCAACTGCACAAAGCAAATAAGTAACAAAGTCAGGATCTGAATCTAGCCTTTTCTAATTCCAAAAAAATCATACTGGCCTGCCTTTTCTTTTCTATAGTGTAACTGTGGTAACTTTCTTGGGTCTTCATTTCATCCTGATCTGTGACATAGTGCTTCAATGTGTGTCTGGTTTCTACAACTTCATAAAAGGACAGAAAAAAATCTTCCAGAGGCCTTCTTCCCCCCTTGCATTTACTTCTCATTTTTACACAAACTGTTCTTTTTTAGGTTTGGTCTTTGGACTCAACCTAACAGACTACCATACACTATTTTAGCAATCAATAAACCTAAAGGATACAAGTTCTGTTTTCTTCCTTTTACACTTTAATAGTCACAGTTTTTGAGCATGGTATTAGTTACTAAACTAGTACCATTTAATGATTGCCAATGCCTAGTACAACACCTTACACACAGTAGGTATAAAGTGAGACTATTCACTGAGTCACTGATTGAGAAAAGGTTTATTATTCCAGTTCACTTGCTAAACTTAAATTAAGAGACATCATGAGAGTCCAACTCCATGAGTGAATTTTAAAAAGGATTAAAAGGCAAAATGAAATTCAACAGTCTAGTTTTATGTCCCCAAGTGACTAATGAGCACAATGAATTTAAGAGCTTATAATTCTCACTTTAAAAATATTGTGTCACTCTAAGTAAGTTGCAAATGCACCTTAAACACACATAATCAAACACAGGACAACTCTTTTGGTTAGGATGGTAAGACTGAAGATCTTTCTTCCCTGTTTTTACATATATTAAAAATTTTCTGCAATAGGTATGCATTGATTTTATAAGTATGGTAACTGATATCACTCCAGATAAACTTTCTATTTTTAACACTTTCCATATGGTGTAGGATTATTGTCCTTGTTAGATATAATCCATAGGAATTAATATTCATTAACTGAATCACATACCTTCCACAAGATCTTGTTACATAATACCAGCACATTAAAGAAAATCATTTTTCTTTCCATTCATATGCATTTCTTGCTCTAGATGGACATCTTTGTACTCTTTTTAAGTATGTACAACTTTCTTGTATAACTTCTACAAAACATGAGTCTTATTTTTTTTCTTGGTAACAAGCAGAAGAATGACATTTGCCCCAAATCCAGCCCCAATTTATATGTCTTTCAACTTTATGTATGTGACCTTTTCAATGACATGAAAGTACTTCAATCACAGTGTCACACCAGTGGAGTGAGCTACTTTCTGTGGTAGTAAGTTGCCTAACAATGAAAGTATTCAAAGCAGAGCTCTCCCTTAGGAAGGAGCCCTGGGTTGGGTGGGAAGTTATACAAGCTGAATTTTAGAGTTCTCCCTGTACTCTGATTTGAAAATGGCTTTTCCAGAATAGGTTTAGTGATACAAGGGTTTACACAGATCACATACTGTCTTGTTCTAAGTCTGTTTCCCTCACTATTTGATCCATGTAGGGAAGACACCCTTTGAATCCAGCTTAATTTGGCAAATTATCTAATTACTTCTGTTGAAGACAAAATTTCCTAAATATTATAAGTCATTACTATTTGAAGTGACTAAAATGTGCTGAAATAATACTACAGTCAGCAGAATGTCACTGTATGACTTACATATGGATCTGCTGCAGCCTGTAAAACATTGTATCCTCAAGGGACAGCCAAAATGAGGAGTTATGTGGGAGTAATAAAATGTGATAACTAGGCCTTCCACCCCAAGTGCAAACCTAGCTGTGCATGCACATCCATATCCACAGGAAAGCCTGCTGATAATAAAAAGCAAAGAAAAACCAAAGTCATGTCCAGCCTGTGCTCACTTTGCAGCGAAAGTTGGACAGGAGCTGTCCTTTCAGCACCACAAGCAAAAAGACCAGTAGTAAAGATAACCCAAAACTGACAGAAGAAAAACTTGGTATAAGAGTATTACAAGGAAGCAACAAGAACCTGTATGGTTATTTATTTTTAAGTGTGCTATATTCTACCATATTAATATTAAATTAAAATAAAATCTTCCAAATATCTTAATAAAAGTTGGCAAAACCCCAAAGGAAAACCAAAGGCACATAAATTAAACCTCTTAAACTGAACTCAAAAAACCAGTAACTGGCCTGCACCGTCATGAATTGCTTTATAATACCCACTACCAGCCCAACTAAGAATCATACATATTTACATACAGCCTGAATCAGATGTTCTAAGAACCGAGAACATGCATGCACCCCTCCCCTCTCCAGGGACAGTGTCAGTTTTTAGGACAGAGAATGCCCCCCAAACACCAAACCTCACTACACCCCCCCCCCAAGCAATCAAATCCTCTTTCAGGGAGAACTCAAGGCCTTATGGGTCATGAGTTCCAAAGAAAGAATGCTGCAGTATTTTAAGAATCAGGTTATAGGCAATGTGCTATAAAGCTTTTAGCATTTTATTGTGAATCCCCAAATATTTAAAAATCCTAGTACTGGGTTGTAATGCTGTCCAGCAATTCGCATTACAAATCAAATAAATTACCAAAGAAAAAAACCCCCATCCTATAATGCACGTGGAGAAAAAAGAAGTACTGTATAGAGATCATGAGACAGTGAAAAATCTAGCACACTTGAAACCTTCCTCGGAAAACTAAAACATTCCCCAGGCCTAACACACTGCTACCTCTCGGAAGGATTTCCAGGTTCAAACTTGAGAAAACAGTTATAAAAAGCACTTTCCCCTTCTGCCCCCAAGGCCCTCATCCACACTTCCTGCTTTCATCCCTGCCTCTCTAGTGCCCATTGTGCATTAAAAGCAGCTTTCCTGGGGTAGCAGAGCTTGCTTCATGCTATTTCTTTTTCCCCTTGAATTTAAACAGATTCAACGCAAAGTTCTATCCCCTCCCCCAAACAGATGACATCTATTTATTATGAACACTGATACGAATCTTGGAATCTTCGGGTATAAAATGTATTCCTCATGCTTCAAAAACTGCAGTGTAAGTGGGGAAGAGGACATAGGGTGGAGTAGTTGGAAGGAATGCATGGTTTGAAGAGTCCTAATTATCAGGCTGAAAAATGATTCCCACTCCATACCAGCTTGAAGCTGAGGCCCCTGAAGGGGTCTGACAGCCCCGGCGGGCCCGGAAAGTTAACTGCCAAGTCTCCACCGGTGGTTGCCGGTGGCAATGGAGGGGATGGAGCTGAGCTCCCAGGAGAAATGCAGAGGCTTCGCGGTGCCCCAAGATACCAAAAGAGAAGTACAGGGGAGGGGTCCAGGCTGCGGAGCTGGGCAAAAGGTCCACTACCCTACAGCTAACAAGAAGCCCAGGGAGATGCTGCCGGTGGTAAGGTGGGGGAGGGAAGGGATCGAGGAGGAGAGGAACAGGCTCTGCGTCGGGGCGGGGATGGGGGAAGGGGAGATTCTGAAAGTGATGTACTCCCTAATGCAGGAATCCTAGGCTACTGAGGAAGGGGGGGATGGCGACACAGTCCCTGAGCACCTTGCTGGGAGGGGGGCTGACACAACCGAGTAAAGGACAGGGGGAGTCCTGGCTGCCCCGAGAAGCCAGGAGCCTCTGGATTCTGCAGATGGTAGCAATCTGGAGCCAGAATGAGAAAGAAGGATGCAGTAAGACGCGGGGAGGGGGCAGGGCTGAGGGGCAGCTGTAGGAAGATCCCGACTGCGCTGCCCTCCCCAGAGCAACCCCGAGGGGGGCCCGACTCTGCCCCGGCACTGGGGGATGGGTGAGCGCTGCACCGCGCCGGGGGCGACGAGGGCAAGCCGTGTCCCCAACGGGGCCAGGGGTCAGGGAGAGCGAGGGTGTCCGGGGTGGGGCAGGTGGTCCTCGCTTCTCCCGAGGGATCCCGGTAAACGCGGAAAAGGGAAGCGAGACTTCCAGACACCTGTCCAAACCAGGGAGGGCGAACAGCGCTCCCCGGCCCCGCCGGCCCGGCCGCGCTCTCTGCGGCAGAGCCCCCGACCGGAGAGGGGCGACCCCGCTCCAGGGTCCCGAGGCGAGAGGGGGCCCGCGAAGGGCGGCGCAGGGGCGAGGGCTCCAGGGCGACTTACGGCGGCGGCGGCGGCGA
>NW_004524669.1:3828400-3859403 GCF_000260255.1 Octodon degus | reverse complement strand
CGCCCCGGCCGCCCGCGCGCGTCCCGCCGGTGCGGCGCGAAGCCCGAAGGTGCGCCCGGGCGGACCCCGCCGCCAGGACTTCGGCCCCTCCTGAACGGGTCGGGTAACAGTGGGCCTGCCCGTTGCTGGAGTTTCTGACCTCTCTAAACTCAAGGAACTAAATTTACGTGATGTTTGGACCGCTGAGAAAACGCAAGTCGGCCAACTGCAGGTGGAGGCGCGTTCCTGCGGCCAGGGGCCTAGGAGGAAGGCAGGCGCCGGCCCCGCCGCCTCCGGGTCTGGGACTGCGGGGCCCACCATTGCGAGCCTCAGCGTGCCCGTCTGCGAAGTGGGCTTGAGCGCCTGAAGCGCTCACTGCTCTTACGAGGGTCCCCGCAGGCAGTGCGAGTACTCAGCATTTGGTTGTGCCGCTCTGCAGCACTTACTGCCCAACAGGGCTTTCTGCAACACCAATTCGCTTGGGTAGGTCTGGAATGGCACAACCTCTCTGAATCTCAGTATTCTGTCCATGAGAGGGAACAGCTGGTCACAGTACCAACCTGATAGATTTTATTAAGAGAACTACAGAGGAGAGTGCGTTCCACGCATTTCTAGCACAACTTTGCCTTACAACCTGTCACATAGTGTGCCCACACTATGTACACTGTAAAGTAGCTTTATTGAAGTATTTTGATGTACAATAAAAAGCACATGTTTAGGGAGTACAGCGTGGACATATGTATCCATGCATGAAATTCACACCCCCAGGATGACGAGCATACTCATCGCCTTCTGGAGCTTCTTGTGCTGCTTTGTAATCCCGTCCTGCCTTGATGTCCCCACACACCCTCACTGAGCTACTAGTACTGATCTTCTATTACTACTGTACATTAGTTTGCTCAGAATTTGAGGTAAATGGATAGAGCGTGAACTCTTTTTTGGGGTATATGGCTTCCACTCAGCATAATTATTTTAAGTTTATTTTGCTGTTGCCTTTTGAGAAAGCTCATTCATTTTTATTGCTGAGTAAGAAGCTTTCTGGGCTATACTGTACCACCCTTATTTATTCAATCATCTGTTGATGACATTCAGATTATTCCTAGTTTTTGTCTACTACAAATAAACTTGGTGGGAATGTGTGTGCAGGTTTTTGTATGGGCATACTTTAGTTTTTCTCGGTTATAAATACCTAGTATAATAAAATGACTGGTTCTGTTGTGCGTATATGGTATATTTAATCTAGTATGAGAGATCCAGACTGCTTTCTAAAGTGGTTACTCAGTTTTATGTTCTGACTGGAAGCCAAGGAAAGCTTCAGTTGCTCCACATCTCTCCAGAACTTGGTGTGATCAGTCTTTCTAGTTTTATGCATACTAGTAGGTATACAGTGTTCTCTCACTTGTAGTTTTGATTTGTTTCACCAATGACTAAAGATGTTGAACAACTTTTATGGATTCATCATGAATAAATTCTCCTTGTACAGTTATCTGTTCAAGTTGTTTGCCCATGTTTTAGGTTGTTTTCTACTTATTGAGTTTTGCGAGTTGCTTATAACTTCTGGATACAGGCCTTCTGGCACGTATGTAATTGGCAAATACTGTTTCCCGATCTAAGCATTATATTCTTCTAACAGATTCTTTTAGAAGTCCAGAAGTTTTACATCTTTTTTTTTTTTAGAAAGTAATTTTATTTTATTTTTTTATAACTTTATTTATTTATTTATTTATTTAGTGTGTGTGTGGCCAGTTCAGCCCACCAGGGGGCGGGGCTGGCTGGCATGTGGTGCTGGGGATTGAACCGCGGTCTCTGCTCTTTGCTTTGCTTAGCTTGTTCTAAGGAGGTGCTTTAGACCACTGAGCCATCTCACCAGCCCCAAGTTTTACATCTTTGTGAAGTCTTATTTATTTTTTGTTCAATGGGTCATGCTTGATTCAGGTAAGGATCTAGTTGTGGACTCTATCCTGTTTCATTGATCTATTTGTCTATTTTGACCCTACTGCTACTTTGTCTTGTTTTGTTTTATAATCGTGAAATCAGGTAGTTTAAGCTCTCTCACTTTGTCCTTTTGTTTTTGTTTTGTCTTTGCCTTGCTATGTAGCCCAGGCTGACCTTGAACATGCTTATGCAGCCCAGGCTGACCTTGAATTTACTGGTCACATCCTCCTGCCTCAGCCTTCTGAGTGCTGGGATTATATGTGTGTGCCACCAGACCTAGCTAAATTTTTCAAATTCTTCAAAAAAAATAGGATTTTGATCAAGATGCATTGAATCTATAGATCAATTTAGGGAAAACTTGCATGATAACAGAACTGAACCTTCTATTGCATAAGCATTCTGTTAATATCAGTCCCCCTTTGTAGATTTAAGGAGACAAACCTTACTCAGGTCTTTGGGATTTATTTCCAGCTTGTATTTCCATGAGAAGAGTATGTTTATTTACTTTTCGGTTTCTGATTATTCGTATTATATAGAAATATAAGCAATTTACATGTGTTGATCTTATATCTTGCAACCTTGCTAAGTGCATCAAGAACTCTAGCTTTTTCTTTGTAAAATCTACCAAGCAACATGTCATCTGCAATTAAACGATTTTATTTTTTCCTTTCTAATCTAGACGTATTTTCTTTTTCCTGATTTATTGCACTAGCTAGACCGTTTAGTACAATGTTGAATAGAAGTGATAAGAGCAGGCATTTTTGCTTTGTCCACTTTAGGGAAAAAACATTCAACTTTTCATCATTAGGTATGATGTTGGCTATAGGTTTTTATGATGAGGGAGGTCTCTTTACTTTGCTGAGGGTGATCAGAAATGTATATTGAATTTTAGAAATGCTTCATGCATATGATATTTCTTTTTAGTCTATGAATATACTGAGTTTTATTGATTTTCTAACTAAACTCACATTCTCTGGATACTATGGTTATGAACTGCTATCCTGTTATATATTGTATATATTTAAATGTTGGCTTTGATTTATTAAATTTGTTAAGAATTGTTACATTTATATATTTTTAAATATATTAGTCTATACTTGTTTTCCCCCCTTAGGCTGGCTCAGCCTGCCCTAAGGGTGGGGCTGGTGTGGCATGTAGTCCCTGGGATCGAACTGCAGTCCCCCACTCCTGCCTAAGCTTACCTAAGCAGGTGCCTTAGACTACTGAGCTATCTTGCAGGCCCCTATAGTTTTCTTGCAATGTCTTGTCTGGTTCTGATAATGCTGGCCTCATAGACAAGATGAAGAAATATTTCTTCCTCGTCTCTTTTCTGAACAGTTTGCATAAAATTCACATTATTTCTTCCCTAAATATCCGGTAGATTACCCAATGAATAACCAGGAATCAGAGTTTGCCTTGAGGGAAAGTTTTAAGTATAAATTTAATAATAAGTACTTGAGATTTTATAATTTGAGTGAACTACAGTAGTTATTTATTTTGAGGAATTGTTCATTTCAGCCAAATTGTTGTATTTATGAGCATAAAGTTCATTTATTCTTTTCTACCTATACAGTTTGTAGTGATGTTATCTTTTATTCCTATTATTGGTAATTTGTTCTCCCCCCTTTTCATTTTCATCATCTCCTCCCCACCTTCCTCTCTCCTCCTCCCTCTCCTCTACCACCTTCTATCTCTGTCTCTCTTCCTCCCAGTCCCTCCCCCCAACACAAACACACACACACACACACACACACACACACACACCCTCCTTCTGGTTTCATTGACTTTTCTCTACTGATTTTCCTATGTTCTCATTAAGAGTTGCATTTTCTTCTTTTTAAATGTATTTAGTACAGGGTCTCACTCCGTAGATCGAACTCATAGTGATTCTCCTGTTTTCAGGCACCCAAACGCTGGGATTACAGGCGTGCACCACCACCTCCCAGTCTCAATCTCTGTCTCAGTGTGCCCTGGGGGCAGAGGTACAGCACACCTAGATTAAACTATAGCCACCGCACTCTGCCTAAGCAGACACTGTAGTCCTTTGAGCTATCTGGCTGGCCCAAGAGTTTCATTTTCTTAAGGTAAAAACTGAGGCCATTGATCTCAGACTCCTCTTCTCTTCTAAAATAGGCATTTAGGGCTGAGCATGGTGGTGCATACCTGTAATCCCAGCACTTAGGAGGTTGAGACAGGAAGATCCCTGAGAGTTCAAGGCCAGCCTTGGCTACATGGTGAGTTCAAAACCAACCTAAACTTCATAGCAAGACCCTGTCTCAAATAAATAAATAAATAAATAAGCATTTAGTGCAATTATTTATTTGTTTTCTTCTGAGGCAGGGTCTCACCACGCAGTGCAGGCTGGCCTCGAACTCATGGCAATTCTCCTGCCTCAGCCTCTATAATTTCTTCTTAAGTACTTCTTTAATTGGATCCCACCAATTTTAATATTTTAATTCCATTAAAAATAATTTCACATGTCATACCAGCCCTACCCCCAGAGCATGCTGAGATGGCCCCAATGAGGCCGGGCATGGTGGTGCACATCTGTAATCCCAGTGCTAAGGAGGCTGAAAACATGTGGATCACTATGGGTCTGATCTGTGTAGTGAGACCCTGTACCAAATAGACAAAATGAAAAAAAAATTTCAAATTTCACTTTGAAATTCATTTTTCACTCATAGCCTATTTAAAAATATACTATCTAGTTTTGAAATATTTATGTATTTTCCGTATTTCTGTTATCAATTTCTAATTTTATTGCATTTAATCAGTGGCATATTCTTTTTTATGTATTATATATATTTTTTGTACAGGGTCTCACTAGCTAGCTCAGACTTGTAGAGATCCTCCTGTTCTCTGCCTCCCTAGCACTGAGCCACCACATCCGGACTCAGTGGCTGGCTCAGCATGTCTGGTGGCAGGGCCGGTGTGACATGTGGTAAGAGGGATCAAACCCAGTCCCTGCGCTTGCCTAAGCAGGCACTTAGTCAGCTGAGCTATCTCACTGGTCCTGCATTTAACCAGTGAGCATGATTCATGTAACTTCAGTATTTTTAAATTTTTTGAGACTAATTTCATGGCTCAGAATATGCTCTTAGTATGTATTTCAGAAGGGTTTGTACTCTGCTGTTGTTGGATGGAGTGCTCTATAAATACCAATTAGTCAAAGAGAGGATAGTGATGTTCAAGTATTCTGTATCTTCATCAGTTTTTTCTATTTGTCTGTTATTTATTGAAAAAGAAATTTTGGGGCCAGGGATATAGCTCAGTGGCACAGCACCTGTCTGGCAAGCACAAAGTCCTGCCTGAGTTTGATTCCCAGTACAAACAAAACAAAACAACACAACTAGAAACAGATTTTGAAATATCTGAAGGCATGATATTTCTTTTTTTCATTCTTGTATTTTGTGTCTTTTTTTTTTTTTTTTCAGAACCAGGGATTGAACTCAGGCCCTTGTGCTTGCCAGGGAAGCGCTTATTCCACTGAGCCATCTCCCTAGCCCCTTTTTGTGTCTTTATATCTAAAGTGAGCTGCTTAACAATTAATAGAATGAAGGGACAACTATTCTAGTAGTATAAGAGAAAATATTTGCAAACCATGTATCTGATGAGTTTAATGCCCAAAATATATAACAAACTCAATTTAATAGTCAAAAAACAAATAACCTGATTTTAAAATAGGACAGAGGGGCTGGGAACATAGCTCAGTAATACAGTACCTGCCTTTTTTTTCTTTCCATAATTTTATTGAGAAATAAATAGCAGTGAGACAGTTTCAAATCAAATTGGTAGGACAGTTCCAATAATTAACACATTGCATACTGCCTTCCTAGTGGTTGTTTGTTGTACAAGATGAAGAAATGATATCCTATTTACAAACACTATTAGAACAAATCCTTCTATTCCTTGAATTAAGAGAATGTAGCTATATATCTCTCCTAACCATTTTGAATACATAGATTCAAAATGGTCATTCATCTGTATCCCCTTTTTTTTGTTTCGTTCCATCATTTAAATATTATAGGTGTGTGAACTCAGCAAAATATTCCAAAATAGTCCAGTAGTCCATAATAGTATTGGATCTTCCACTTGACTGGCAATGTCAGAAGTTGTTGGCCTAAGTCCCCTACAGCTCACCATAACAACATGGCTTTGTTTCTTGTACTTCATTTTTATACTTTTCTGCTGGATGGTTAAGACCAAGATAAAGCAAGACCTATGCAACAAGAATTGTAGCTTTTGGATCTCAGAAGGTCAATCAAATCCCCTCAGGATTTATTCTGAGATCCTGCACCTCAGATTGTAGAACCTTTGTCAGTGTCAGCCATGTGGATGAGTCACGGCCATTGCTTGGCCAATGTGCTCTCTGTGAAAGCCTGAGAGAATGTTTTCTCTCCATGTGACTCTCCTTAGGCACATTCTACATCATCGATCACTTTCCTCTTTGGCCCCATAATCTTCTTGATCAGAAAATTTGGGACACTACTGAGTTACATGACATTACAGTACAAGTTCTCATATGTCTTCCGTCTTAATTGACCTTGGAAGGCCAAAATTTTGGCTTTCCTTGCAGCCCTCCTTGCAAGCTCCTCCAGGTCCTGAGTCCAATTTTTTTTTTTTTTTTTTTTTTGCAGAACCGGGGATTGAACTCAGACCCTTGTGCTTGCTAGAGAAGCATGTATTCCACTGAGCCATCTCCCCAGCCCCTTGAGTTCAGTTCTTGCTACCAAAATAAAATAGAATGGGATAAGGACTTGAGGTATACACATGGCTGGGAGAGCTATAGAAAAACGTTCACTGTATGATGATGTTGCTGTTCACAGCTTTTCTTGACAGGCCTAGCACAGTCTTGGGATAGGGCTGCTGTATGCCGAAGGTCTGACAGTAGCTCTTAGCCTTGCCTATCTTAGGTAGTATTTTTTTATTGGTGTACTGTGTTTGATTTATCCCTGTCACCTTAGAATTGGAGTTATTCTGAGAAATGGAACAGTAATACAGCATCAACTTATTAAAGTAAATTTTAATCCTTAAAAAAAAAAGAAGAATGTTCACTATCATGGATTGTTAGGGAAATGCAAGTTAAAACTACAATGACCTATCAATTCACATACTTCACATATTTTTTAAAGATGTACAAAAAGGGGAATCCTTGTATACTATTGGTAGGAGTGTAAATTAGTGCAGCCATTATGAGAAACAATATGAAACGATATCATATGATCCACCAAAATCAGTACTGGAAATATATATATCCAAAAGAAATTAAATCATAATGCCAAAGGTTCATCTTGACTTCTATGTTAATTGTCTCATTGTTCATGATAGCCAAGCTACATTGTCTACCAGTGGATGAATGGATCAAGAAAATGTATGTACACATACAAATGCACACAAATGGAATACAGTACTCAGTCCTGTCTCTTATGACAACATGGATGAACCTGAAAGAAAGTATATTAAGTGAAGTAAGCCAGGTAACAGAAGATAAATATTACATGATCTGATTTGTATGTGGAATCTGGTAAAGTTAAACTCACAGAAGCAGAGAATAAAATGATGGTTACCAGAGACTGGGGATGGAGGGTTTAGGGAGATGTTAGTCAACAAACCCTAATTTTACTTAGGAGGAAGAATAAGTCAGCAGGTCTGTGACTATAGGTGTTAAGTGTTCTCATCACAAAAATTAAGTATGGGAGAAAATGAATATGTTAATTAGCTCAATTTAGCCATTCCATGGTGTATACATGTTTCAAAATGCATTGCACTTCATTAACATACAGAATATATAAAATATAAAATACTTTTGTCAGTTTCAAAGTCTTTTTTTGTTAATTTCAAATGTTTCTTTTAGACAACATATGATTAAGTCCTATTTCATTTTTCAATCTGACACTATTTGGCTTTCTATTGGGGCAGTTACAAAAGTTATGGTTCATGTGACTGTTAATATGGTTGGGGTTAAATCTAATATTATGCTGTTTGTTTCCTGTTTGACCATACATGTTCTTTGTTCTTTTCTTCTCCTTCACTCTCTTACTTTATTTAATTGGAAAATATCCCATTTTATGTATATCAGTGACTTATTAGTTTAACTCTATTGAGTTATTTTGCCACTACCTACATTTGTGTTTGCACTAACTTGGACACTGCACTAAATTGTAGGTTAGTTCTTTGACTCTGTGGGCTTAGTGAGCTTCGTACACAGTAGATTTTCAACACATGCTTATTGCTTGGGTGAGCATTTGTTTCTTTGCCTCTTGTATCTGCAAACATTTAGTTCTTACCTGCTAAGGGTGCTCCAGGGATAACTTAATCAAGGTAAATGGAAACAGAAAGAAAGAAAGAAAGAAGAATCCACAGACATGGTTAGAATAGAATTACTGGAGGTTTTTGTATGATAACAATAGCCGATGTGTAAAGAAGTGAAAAAAAAAGAGTTTGAGGGTACAATCTCTTTTAAAAAACTGTATAGGGCAATATAGAGAATATCTTTCCTCATAATAGACTCATCTTTATAAATAGCTTTTATGTTGCGTTTTCTGAAGCTCTGTGGTTGGTACAATCATAATGATGTTCTTTTAAGCCTCTTTTTCTGAAAATCAGGTCCTTTGGAGCCATCATTAGCATTACCGTATTTGTCAAGTACTGAATGAATGTCGAGTTCTACGTCCTTTCTTTGATATTTTCGCAAACATGGAAATTCAGCACTATGGCGTTACGTGGGGGTCCATAGAACCTATTACCTTTAAGCTCCAGGTAGCTAAGTTTGCAAACTTTAAGAGATGAGAATGTTTGCTGATTCCATGGGGATCTTTGAAAATATCAGGAATGTCAAGGATTTCCTTAAACAGCTAAGCTCATATCAGGAAAAACTTTCAATGCACTGAGAAATAAGTTTCTGGTTAGAGAGATGAAAGAGGAATTAGCCTCACTCGGGGTTGTTCCTGAAGGCCCTCGCACAAGCAGGGGTGGAGTTCCCAGAGGACAGTGAGCAGGAAGACTGCTCAAACAGAGTGCCTCGTGGCAAAATGGACCAACCCCCAGGAAAGGAGCCTAGACGTTTTGTCCAACAAGAAACTATAAGATCATTTTTCTATGTATTTTTAGAATTAAGGGCCCCTTTGAAAATCTAATGGAAACTGGGTCTTTTTTTGTTTTCCAGAAAAATATCCATATGTACCATATGTACACACATAGTCACAGAAGTTTGCATTCAATTGTGAAACTCATTTTTGAACCCTGGGTTAATAATGCTCAGTGTAGCGCTCACTTCAGCAGCACATGTGCTGGCAAGAATGCCTCATGTGTACAGGTGCTTTACATGTGAGGTGGGACTCTGCAGGCTCTGTGACCCTCTAGTCTGTTGCTATCCTCATCACTACTTTTAGAGGTCATCTAAGGTTCCTAAAAAGCCTGCAGAAATACTTCCTCCTTTGGATGTTCTGCTTCACTTCTTTTCTACTTTTTTTGCTGAATAATAATTTACTTAATCTTCTATCCCTTATTCCAGACATTACTGCTTCCTCTAAATTTACTGTTCCCTTCACTGAAGACAGATTTTAATCCCTTAGCTTTCTGGGATGCCAGCAGACTCCAGTCTGAAGATTTTATCTCTGAGATTACTATTAATCTACAATGGCAGGCCCTGCAGAAGTATTGGTGATGTGAAAGATATCGCTCTCCCTAGTCTTTTTCTACTGCAAGCAGTACAAAATCCCCTATGACAATATGTTTCATATATTAGCTTATGGATTTTTCTTGGTTGATCCTACTTTTGGACAGTTGTTGCCTTGCAAATAATTTACCAATTAATTTGGGCAACATGCTCTTGCAAGGGTATACCTTATGCTGCGCTGTTAGCTACTGGAACCCCTTTGAGGGGGCTGCTGTGCATCGCATGGCATAAGTACGTGCTGACAGGCATAACTGAGAAAAGTGTTCATGATGACCAGCCACGTGGTCTGCAGAGCCAGGCATCATGGAATTCTGTCTCGCCATGTAGCCTTTTCATGTTGGGCAGTGATAGAAACCTGAGCTTAGCGTCCTTTCTGTACAGTGGAGATAATGTTAGTTGCTACCCCACAGGATTGTTTGACAGGATTACATTAGTCAATGTACATAAACAGTAAGGTACTTAGCATCTACTAAGTGCCTTGTGTTAGATTATCATCCATATGTCCAAGATAGAAATCTTACTTGTAATGAACCCAAAATCTGGGGAGCTCTTGCTCCTTAATACCATTGATTCTTTTTTTTTTTTTTTTTTTTTAACCTTGTGTGTGTGTGGCCAGCTCAGCCTGCACTGAGGGCAGGGCTGGCACAGTACGTGGTGCCAGGATTTGAACCTTGGTCCCTTCACTTGCCTAAGCAGGTGCTTTAGACTGCTGAGCTATCTCGCCAATCCCATACCTTTGATTCTTAATACCTCATTTCTACTGTTATTGCATTTATTATCTCTTCTTTACTATAATGACTAGAGTATTGTTAATTCTTTTCCCTTCCCCTTGCAAAGTCCTGGGATAAGCAGAGCATACCTTTTTGCATTGTGACTTGGGACTTAGATCTGTGTCTTGCTTGGTTCAACAGAAAGTTAGCAGCTGCAATACAAGCAAAGGCTTTGCATATGTCTTTGCTCTGTCTGACTTAGTTACTGTAACAAGATAAACTAGGACATCAAGGCCCCATCTAGTACAGAACTAATCTGGATACAGATGGAACACACCTGAATCCACCCTGCAGCCTGGACCCTGGATCCAGCTTCCCCCAGTTGAACTATAGGCTCAGGTGTGAGAAATGCTTGGAGTGAGAAACACTTAGGAAGTGATTAGGCAGCAGTAGCTGACTACGCAGCCAGCTTTCTAGCTAATCTCCCTGCCTCTAGTTTCTCTCTATTCCACTCCTTTTCAGTCGCACCTCCTGGCTGCAGGCATACTAACCCTACACTGTTCACAGATACAATGCCATATCTAGGTGTTCATTGTACAGTGTGCTGTTTCTTTCCCTAGTCAAGTGTTTTTTGTTCTTCAAGAACCAACCTATGTTTTATTTAATTTATTTTCTCTATATGTTTTATGCTTTATAAAGTTAAGCTTTCTCTAACTTCTTCATAAGTCATTTAGTATATATAATTGTAGAGAAAAACTCACAATGTATTATAGATACATACATTGTGCGTGTGTGTGTGTGTGTGTGTGTGTGTGCGTGCATGCCTATCTAGCTATCTATGTAGCTATAATATGCATTTCTGGAAACTAAAACTGTACATTCTTGGTGTCCTATTTGCCTGGACAAAATCCTCCATGACAGACAATGCCTTGCACAAGTTACTCTTGCCTAACAGCTTACCTTTCTTCTTACTCTCTTATATACAAACATATTACCTTGTAGGACTGAAATACTTTCAGTTCCCCCACACATCCAAGGTCTGAACCTCCCAAAATATATTCCAAGGAACCCCAGGACACTTAACCCCAAGAGGCTTTGGAAGACATTTTAATTTTTGAGGGGAAATACACTGACACTCAACATATGCCAAATACTGCATAACCTTTAATATGGGGTAGTTTAAATGAAAAGCATTCTGCTAAATGGCATTTTCTCTGCAAACCTAGATTTTCAAGATTTTCTAGAATAAAAAGCAAAATAGTATGTAAAAATCAGTTGGAAAAAGAAGTTGTAGCTATGTCCAGTCTGATCCTGTGTCAGGAACCTGTGTAGTGCCAAGCAGATGTACACGACCCATTAATATATTATTGTTTTAATTTAAGAACAAAATTAAACCAGGCAAGGTGCTGCATGCCTATAATCCCAGCACTCAAGAGGATGGGGCAGGAGATTGCTGCGAGTTCCAGGCCAGCCTGAACTACACAGTGAGACCCTGTCTCTGTCTCTCTGTCTCTGTCTGTCTCTGTCTCTGTCTCTCTGTCTCTCTGTCTCTCTGTCTCTCTCTCTCTCTCTCTCTCTCACACATCCACAACCCACACACATAAAGCAGCTACTTAGTTGTTAGATCTTAACTACATATTTCATTATTTAGACCTAATCAGTCAATAATGGGATGGCTAGTATTACTTTGGGCCTAGGGATGCCATAAAAAACTCACCAAGACATAAAAGGTTCGGTAAACTGAGGAAGTTTGGTAATGTTTGTCCTGAGCTGATGCATACTTCTGGGCTATTCCCTGTGCCACACTGATGCTTGAAATGCACCAGGCTCCTTTGTCCTTCAAAAAAAAAAAAAAAAAAAAAAAAAACCTAGCTTCAGTTCAGCTTCCTCCAGAAAGCCTTCCTTGACTTTTTTTCCCCTGGCTTAGGTTTAATTGTACAAAGAGCACAGGAAGATACCAGTCCCCCACAGATGGCACCTCAGGGGTCACATCAGTCCTTCTGTTTTTACATCAGCAGATAAGAGGCTTTTCCTGTGGAGCCTTCATGGGGGCCTGGGCACCTTTGGAGGCCTGGGCTGGGGCAGAAGCTGGAGGCTGAGCCTTGGCTGGAGCCTGGCCTTTGGCTGGCAAGGCCTGTGACCGTTGGCAATGCAGGCGTGGATATGCTTCTCAAATTTGGGGTGGGCAATATAGGCAAGTCAAGTGAGACTGCGGTTTACTCCCCTTGGGATGATCTTGGGCTTGACCTCCGTGGACTTGACTAGAGCCTTGATAACCTCGGGGCATGCGCTCAGGGCTCGGCATTATTTGCTTGCATATTCTTGAAGCCCTTCTTGTTGTGCTTCTTGGCAAAATGCATATTCCTAAGGAACTTGGGATCTACCCCCTTCACAGATTCCTATCTTTGTGACCGAGGTCTCTTGATGCCATTTCTGTGCCATTTTCGGGACTGTTTGTGTATGGTGTAGTTCTTGGACTTGGCCATAACTGCACTGTAAACCACGGCTCTTCCTTGACTTTCATGGGTGGAGGTGGTGATGGGGGATCTGGTCCAGTGCTTGCATCCTGGGGAAGTCCCGTTTTCAGACTATGTCCTGTGTATAGCAGTACTTTTCAAATAATAAAAACATTGCTCTTTTGTGGACAGTATCTCCAAGAAGAAACTCTGGAGTCATCCTTGACTGCTGTCTTTCTTCCAAACCTCACAACTGACTGTCAGCAAACCCAGAATCGAAATTTTCTCCACGGCTACAGCCCCAGGCCCAAGTCATACCAACTTTCACCTGTGTTTTTAACAACCTCTTGATTGAGCTCTGTTTATACTCCAGCACTTCTTTAGTCTTTTCCCAACTCTACATTTTAAGGGAGCCTTTTAAGTATAGGTCAGATCAAATATAAGTCTGCTCAAAACCCTTGTAACAGCTGTAAAGGCCAAAAGCCTACTAGGAAAGAGAAGACCCCTAGTACTGTTCCCTGCCAACTCCCAACTCTACCACCTTCTAGCTTCTCAACTGCGCATGCTTCCTGACTTCACCCATTGCTCTTATACCAGACCCAGTCCTGTCTTTTTTGGCTTCTGCAACTTGCAGATCCTACTAGAAGCACTCTTCCTTTAGATAGCCACAGAATGTTCCCTCATTTGTTTCAGATAATACTACTAATATCTCATTCCCCAGCCATCCTGTCCAGATCTTCAGCCTTGCTCCCAGCATCTTGTACATCCCCTTCCCTTTTCTCCTTAGCGTATATCATTATCCTACTTACTATGCATCTTATGTTTTTATCTTATCTGTTGTTTGATTCTCCTACTAGAACAACAACTCTGGGAGAGCTGGGATTTTTGTCTGCTTTATTCACTGCTGTATCCCCAGTACTTACAATGATGTCTCTTAGGTTCCCAAAATAAATGGATTGAATGAATGACAGAAATAAAATTTAAATGGCAAATCATGTATTGGCATAGGGTTAGACAAAAATCAATGGAACATATCCCTAGGCCTGCTGTGCTGGCCCCGCCCCTGGGGCATGCTAAAATGGCAGTTGAGACTGGGCATGGTGGCTCCTGCCTATAATCCCAGCTCTTGGGAGACTGTAAACAGGTGAATCACTATGAGTCTGATCTAGTAGTGAGACCCTGAACATCCTACAGACCCGTCCCTAAAATACAAAAATAAAATAAATCAATGGAACAAAATAGAAATCTTAGAAACAGACCCCTACATATATGACCCCTTAATGTTGGACCATAAGCAGAATTGTAGATCAACTGGGAAATGTCAGACTTGCACTAAACAGTGCTAGAGAAATTGGGTAACCACATGGAAAATAATTCCATGACCTCAGGGAAAGGATTTCTTACAACAAAAAGCACTGTCTATATAGGAAAAGATAAATTCAGACCTGATACAACTTAGAATGTCTGTTTTCCAAACATTGTAATAAAGAGAGGGAAAAGACAAGATATGAAGTAGAGACAGTACTTGAAATCCATTTAACTATCACAGGGACTAAGCACTCCTGAAATCAAAAGTAAAACAATCATTAGAAATTGAGCAAAATCCTTAAATAAATACTATCCCTAAAAGGAAACCCAAATGTTCAATAAGCCTATTGCAATATTTTGGAGTTTTGCAAGGGGAACAATACAATAGAGGACACATATTTTATAAGATTATTTATAATAGTCACCCAAAGAATCATATACAAAAAGAGTGCAGGAAATCTGTCCACATGCTAGAGAACAAAGAATCCAGCTGAGGGCCTGGATTCCACAATAATGTCCTGCAAGAATCCAGCTGAAGACCTGGAGCCTGTAACAATGCCTCCCACAAATCCAACTGGTTGTGTAGAGCTCATAACAATGTCTCAGGCCTGCTTCACGGATCTGTCTGGAAGCTAGAAGTCTATGCCAGCAGGGTGAAGGATCTAGGCTACCAGGCTGAGGGGTCTGCACTGGAGCAAGAAGGCAGTGCTGAAGGTAAGCACCAGAGCTCCCCCAAAAGGTACCACAGCCATCTCCAGTAACAGTGAGGTCCCAAGCTCCTCCAGAGATGAAGAAAGCTGAGTTCCCATCAGGAAAGCCAATGTGACAAGTTTCTGCAGGAGACTGAGTCTGCACCATCTTCCCCTCTGGAGCCAGAAAGTGATGCTCAAGGTGAAGACCAGAGCTCCCCCAAAGTGAACCATAGCCATTCTCAGCAACAACAAGGTCCTGAGCTCCTCCTCTGATGAGAACAGCCAAGCGCGTCAGGAAAGCCAGCATGGCAAGGTCCTCCAGCAGTATCGCCCAAGAAGCCAGCAGCTCCCTGACAGCTTTCCAACAGCTTCTACCAGCTCCCAACAGCCTCCCATTTTCCTCTCTAGTTCTTCCTCTTATGCTGCCAGCAACAATCCTCAGGAGGGCCTCCCAAGCCCTGCACCACGCTGGTTCAATTCAGCTACATGTTACAAGTTGACAACCGGTTGTCAATCCATCACATCTATGAAGAGATATTCACACATGAATAGTAAAGAAAAAAAAAATTCAAATCAAAACCACAGTGAAATGCCTTGAGACTGACATAACAAAGTCTTACAGTGAATGTTAGCATAGAAGAAGAATAAAAGATACGTTCATACCGCCCCTTTCCCTTGGGCATCCAAAGTGATACAATCATATGCAGAACAGTATGGCCGTCTTCCCTACTTTTCTCTTGTTGCTGAGACAAGATACCCAATGCCCAAAACGAAAGGGAGGAAAGGCTTATTTAGCTCCCACTTCATGGAAGTTTCAGTCCATAATCTACAACAGTTCATGGCAATGGAAGGTAATAAAAAGTAACAAGAGCAAAAGAAAGTCTAAATGGGAAGGGACACCAGGCAGGCTTCTAGGGCCTGACAGTGTTCAGCTTCTTTATTTTGCATTTTTTCTTGAAAACTACTCTTCTGACAAATCTTTTATATGTATTGTGAAGCTTATATAAAGTTGTTTAAAAAGAGAGAAGCTGGCAGCTGTTAATATTAGTGACAGAAGTTTAAAGGTCTAAGAAAACACATTTCTTGCAATAAAATGGAAATTTTGGATCAGTTAAAGAATGAGATGTCAGCATGCTTGTTGGCAGAGCTTTGTGTTTTGGAGAGCCTACCTTAGGCATTAGGTAAAAATATGAAAGAAAATTTTGTAAAACTTTCAGCATGTGCTCCAGCCAGCCTAAATTATATGCTGATCGAGTGAGCTAGATTATTAAGAGCTTGGAGAAATCACTTAAAATTTTACTCTTAGAGGAAAATATTAAACTAGAGTAATGTGTTTATGAAGGCAATACAATAGCAGGTGGACACTGTGATCTTGGTGGCTTACCAGGGTAGAATGTTATCTTTTCTGGTTGTTCTATTCTGCTTTATGGTTCTTCTGTAATCTATTTATCCAGGACCTAACCCTGCAGTCCTATTGGCTACTATAGCACCTGATGTAAGAGAAAACATTTTGTAAATGTCCCGAAGACAGTCATACCATGAGAAAGCGTATAAGCAAACGTGAAAATAGCCCAGACTATCAGCATATTAGTGGCAAGGCCAGGGTGTGGAACATTGTTCGATCTCATTTGGGAACAGCCTGGACATCGCTGTCCAGGCAGCAGATGAGAGTGGAGAGAGCCTGCAGGGGCCACAGCAGGTTTCCACGGTCCGGCCTAGAAGTGGACGCATCCCTGCTGCCTGCATTCCTGCCAGGATGCAGTCATGTGGCCCCCACACGAGGAAGGCTAGAACATGTTCTCACTTGCTAGAAGCCAGTTTCCACTGTGCTACACTTAGAAGGAGAGCTTGAGGCTTTCTTAAACAGCTAGGTTTCATGCCATAGTGCTGTTCATTGCTTTGGGAATTCAGAAAGGTTTCAGAATACATTATTTGTTCAAGGTCAAGTCCCATTGTATGTCAGTTATGACATTTACACTGTCTGTGCTTCACACCTCATAATGTTAAGGACTGTAATTTGTAAACATTCAAACACACACACTCAAGCTTAAATTATGTTTCACAAAAAAAGTATTGTACACAAAATGCTGTGTCTAATTTTTATTCGTTTAACACTATATCTCATCCACGGTACCACAGAAGAAAGAAAATATGTTTCAGAAATTTTCCCAGGCCCATAAATAAAAAGCATCCTCATTCTTTTCTGGCTGTTCTATTCTGCTTTTTTTTTTTTTCTATTCTGCTTTATGGGTCTTCTGTAATCTATTTATCCAAGACCTAACCCTGTAATCCCATTGCCTACTATAGAGATGTAAGAGAAAACATTTTATAAATGTCCTGAAGACAGTCATACCATGAGAAAGGGTATAAGCAAACATGAAAATAGCGCAGACTATCAGCATATTAACATCGAACAGAGGTAACTGATGAGAAAGGTATTCAGACAGTGAGTGGGGTATGATGTCCGAGCCCGAGTTCTGGACTCAAAGTATCTGGATTGGAATTCCAGCTCCACCATTCCCTATGTGGGTGCTCTTCGAACACTTATTTCCTTTCCCTGTGCCTCTGTGTCTTCATTTTTAAATGAGAAGCACCCTTTGGGATAATGCATATAAAGTGCTTAGCAGGGTGCCTGACACATTCTAAGCACTTGAGACCTGTCTGGTATCCTTCAGGGCAGCTCATGGAGATGTGTCCCGGGGAGGAAGGAGGACAGTGGCCCAGTGGTACAGAGATGGCAGTAGAAAGGAACGTCCTAAGCAAAGGTAGAGAGCGGGGTTCAGAGGGTCCAGGAGGAGTGACTGGTGGGCTTGTAGTGGACATGGACAATGTCCTGAGGAGTGACATGGAAAGGAATCTGGTGAGAGGTGGATATCAACCTGAAATTTGTGTTTAATACCACTTGTTTGGAGAGAAGGAGCAGGAATATCTCTGTTCAGGAAAGTGCGCTTAACAAGTAGTGTTTGGGATGGATTGGGGAAAAAAGACGATAGAAGAAAGAAACAATTAATAGTGTTTCCCTGCTTTATGTGGATTTTTATTTTTGTGGTACTGGGAATTGAACTCAGGACCCCACACTTGAGAGGCAAGTACTTATTCTACTGAGCTATCTCCCCGGCCCTTTTGTGTTGGTTTTGGCTCTGTGCAAACTTCACTTTGTCTCATCTTTACTCTTTGTGATGCAGTTGTGAGCACTATTGTAGATGTAACCAGTTTTGAAATAGTTAAATATATTGTCCATGGATGGAGAACAAGAAATTAGTGAAGTTAAATTTAAACCTGAAGTTGTCTGATTCAAAGCAGAGGTTTGCTGGAGCTGACTTATAAAGGATTGTAAGAACCGATCATTAAAATTTCAGGGGTCTTTCAAGTATTTGTTAAACATAAACTATTACTAAAAATTATTCTATACACTTATAATTAAATGAATTATATGGACAACAGGATGGAGTTGGAGTACAGTTTGGTGGAAGAGCATTTGGCTAGCATGCACGAGGCCCTGAGTTTAGTCCCTAGCCCAGCAGCAAACAAACGATCCAATAATGAAACAAGATAATCATTACTTCCTAGTTATTATTGCTGATTTTACTTTACCTGCAATTTAAGGATATTTATACCCCTTGTATCCATTTGTGGGATGAAAATAGTGTATCATATGCTACTGCTTTCAGTACATTCCTTGAAGTTGGCCGAGATGAGAGTATTTACAATAGCAGTTCACTCTTGCTACAAATCAGGAATTGGCTTATTATTTTGTTGATTATCTACATGTAAGAAGGTGGCAGGAAATGTTAGTAATATACACTTAAAAATACGTCATGTCTGTAGCTGTTGAATTTTGCACAACAGAAAACTTTGAGGAAACCAGTATTAGAAAACTCTAACCAATTCAACAAAGCCACTTATGTGGTTGACCGGGGGGTATGTTCAACACGTCTTTGCTGTTGTACTTTGATTGTACTCATTAATGCAAACAAAACATCAACCAACCTTTGTGTCAGAACTGTACTTTTGTCAATTATGATCATAGATTGCTTATAGATATGGAGTCTGGGAAAGGTTAACTTTGTGACAGTCAATTGGCTAGATTGTTGTTTATATCAGAATATTATGTGTTTAATACTATTTGTAAGTTGCATGCTACATATCATTTTTATTGATGAAATTTGTGTTAGACATGAAATTTATCAGGAAAAAGTTTGTGATAAACATAATAAGCTGGCTGTGTGGAAATGTGTTAAGCATTTATGAGACCTCCACAGCTCCAAGTTATACACCAGAAAGGGAGACCAGGCATAGTTCTTGTATCAGATTAATGACCTCCAGCAAGCATAGCATATTTATTTTAGGCAAAGTATGTTATTTTTGTTTGATCTGTGCCTGATTTTCTTCTAGATCCTTGAAATACCTCACTGCTTATTTTCAGCCCAAATTATGCAAGTATGTAAGACTTCCTCTAACTCTGTAAATAGTAATTTTCTGACTTTGCTTTTCCCTTCAACACACTGATTCATCGATTCTAAAATGCATATTTTTTTTCACATTTTAACATCTCTGAAATCAAGGAGCCTCTTCCAGGCGCTGCTGGCCAGGCAGCAGCTGTGTCACCACCTCCAGGAGTGGGAGCGTGGCCGGAGCTCTTACGTAGACACTGCTCTCGAGGAGCGTGACTGATGTTTAAGATGTCTTTTAAAAGCTTGCTCATTAAGAAAAAGGGCTCTGTGGTCACAGAAAGGGGAGAAAACAAGGCAACAAGGGAAATGGAGAGTAACAAAACAAACCTTCCACTTTGGAAGAATGGCCATAATTCCAAATTTACTTGTAACAACCAAGGAAGAGCTGCGTAGGACCTAGGAAAGGAAGAGACCCAGGGTTAGCTGAAGCTGTGCTCTCTGTTCTCCACTTGGCTCCTGATATATATGCAAAGCTGCTTGGTGGCATAAGCCACGGAAACAAGGAAGACAAAACAAAAATGTGAGCTGCCATGTGCCTTGGCATAAATCAAAGGAAGTGAAGTGATGAAAAGCAGACGTGACCAATTCGTGCATCACCAGGGCCACTGTTGAACCCCTGTATATATCCAGTCCGCAGCATTTTTTCCTCTCCCTTACTGGTTTATAAAATACAGCTACATTTTATATCCAGTGGTGTTTGAAATGTCCTTAAATCTATTACTTTTATTTTCTTATCTACCCTTTTATGTCAAATATCAAGCATTGCTTTGCACACATATAAAATCTTTGTATGCTTTGGTATTTCGCTGAAGAACAGCTACTTTAAAACCAGGTGCCTCTTCCATACATGTCTCTCTGCAGTTTTATTTCCTTAAGAACACAAGACGTTTTTAGGGGATGGGGGTGGAGTGAGACAGGGTCTCTCTGTGTAACTCAGGCTGGACTTGAACTCACTATCGAGCCCAGGCTTGCCTCAAACTTGAAATAGTCCTCCTGCCTCAGCCTCTTGAGTGCAAGAGCCAACCTTTAAAATAACATATATGTTGATCCATACCATATGTATGGAAAAATGAAAATGCTCTAAATGTACGTTCGGTGGCTTGTTGCCAAGTGAACACTATCTAAGTTAAGAGACAGGACATTAATGGCACCTCAGAAATTGCCAGAGATAACCACTATTCTGACTTCTAAAACTACAGATGAGTTTTGCCTGTTTTAAAATTTCATGGAAATAGAATAATACTGTACATGTTATTTTACTTTTGTCTTCTTTCACTCAATAATATGCTGTGAAATTTATCTTGTCTAACTCACTTATTTCATTGCTAGGTATTATTTTATTGCCTGAATACTATTAGTCAACTTTCTGTACCTATAACAAAATACCTAAAATAATCAACTTAATCAAGGAGAAAGATTTATTTTGGCTCTCAGTTGTGAATGCTTCAGTTTATGGCTGATCAGCCCCACAGCTTTAGGCCCATGGAGGCGCAGACCGTCATTTGTGGCAAAGGAAACCATTTACATCATGGTTGAATGTGAAAGAAAGAACAAGAGGAAGAGATGGGGGTCCCTGCAGTTACAGTGAGGACACGCCCCCCAGGGAGGGCACACCCCCAGAGAGGATATACCCCCAGGGAGGACACAACCCTAGGGAGGACACGCCCCTAGGGAGGACACAACCCATGAGGACACCCCCCCTCCCCCCAGTGACTAGGAGATGTCCCCCTAGGCCCTACCTCTTAAACTGCCACCTCCCAAGAGCACCACGGTAGGGACCAAGCCTGGAGGGACAATCCCAAGGAGGGAATTGTATAGTTTATGCTTGATTGACATTTGGGTTGTTTCTGTTCTAGAGCTATTTTTTTAATTAAAAAACAATTGTATTTACTTAGAAGCATTCAGAATGTCAACAAAACAGTTGCAACTTTTTTTTTTCAGTTACAGAGTAGTATTCAGTTAACAGAACAATTATTTTGTATAAGCTGCATCAGAGACAACTGAAGATGAAAAACTACCGTCCCCATATATAACTAATTTGTGCTGTGCACTGAAAAGAACCTGCTTTAAATTTTCATGCCAATTTACAACCACCATACTGTACCAGGCAAGGTTAGTGGCTATTGAAAATACCACCAGGACAGGGCTATCTAAAGACACAGTCAGTTCATTTCATTTTTCTTTTTTCAAAAGGAGTAAGTTGTGTACAGGGGTGTTAAATGCTTTATAGACAAGAAAAAAAAAACTGCACTAGAACCAACTTATTCATCCTCCTCCTCTTCTTCATCCTATTCATCCTCTTCATCTTCTTCTTCCTCTTCCTCCTCCTCCTCTTCCTTCTTTTTCTTGCTTTTTTCAGCCTTGACGACTACCTTTTTTGCTGCATCAGGTTTTCCTTTAGCCCGGTAGGCAGCGATGTCCTTTTCATACTTTTCCTTCAGCTCAGCAGCCTTCTTCTCATATGGCTGCTTGTCATCAGCTGCAGTAGTATTCCACATTTCCCCAAGTTTCTTTGCGACATCACCAATGGAGAGGCCAGGATGTTCTCCCTTGATTTTGGGGCAATACTCAAAACAGAAGTTTCTCCTTTAGGAGAAATATAAGTTTTCATTTCTCTTTGATAATAAGCCTTGTCTGCTTTTGCCATGTCTTCAAATTTTCCCTTTTCTTTAGCAAACATGGTCTTCCACCTCTTCAAGCACTTCTTAGAAAACTCTGAGAAGTTAACGGAAGCACCTGGGTGCTTCTTCTTGTGCTCCTCTTGGCAAGTTTGCACAAAGAATGTGTATAATGACATCTTGCCTCTTGGCTTCTTAGGATCTTCTCTGCCCATGTTTACTTGTTTTCCTCAGCAAAGTACAGTGTCGCCCAGTGGCCACTGTCTCTGTCTCTAGGGCTATTTCTAATAATGTTGCTGCAACCATTTTTATCCTGCCTTTTTGAATATATATATATTATATATATATATATATATTTTTTTTTACATTTCTGTTATGTATCTATCTAGGAGTAGCATTAGTGGTCCAGAGGTACGAATATGTTTAACTTAAGTAGATATTGCCATATGCTTTTGATGGATGACAGAGGTGCCACTGAGGAGGAATAGAAAACTAATATTTGGGGAAAAAAACAATTGAAATGTACTTACTTTGTACTACATATCAATCCCAAATGAATTTTAAATCTGAATGTGAATAAAAGAATACTAAATTGTATACGAGCTAACTTGGGAAAATATAAAAATTTATTTTTGAGAAACTACTTCATTTGTTTTCAATCGTAGAGTCCCAATTTCCTCCTACACATTAGATGAGAGATCTACCACAGAGCCACAATCAAGCCAACTTCATTCTATTTATTCATTAATTTGTTTTTGTGGTACTAGGATTGAACCCAAGTGCTCTGAGCCACATCCCTACTCCATCTTCTTTTGAAGTAATGCCTTGCTAAATTGCCCAGGCGAGGCATGAATTCGAAATCCTCCTGCCTCAGCCTCCCAAAGTGCTGGGATTACAGGCATGTGCCCCATGTCCATATGCACTTCACCTTTTAAAGACAGGAATGGCTCCTTGGGCCTTCTATTTATTCCCATTAACAAGCACACAGGATTTTAACCTCACCCTGAGCAATCTGTAGGGACGACTGAGAGTCGACTCACTTCTCAGATCTCGCTAGCCCTAGCCTCAGTGAACTTGTGGATTATTCTAATGCTCCTTCCTCTTCCTCTTCAACATTAACTTTACAGTCTTCCCACCAAATACTTCCCTTTCCCTTCATTAAGATGGGTTCTCTTCCCTGTTGCCTCACTGTACCCGCAGGACACCACAGGCTTCAAGGGGGTCTCTAGACAGCACTCTTCTCTCCACACCACTCCCACGGAAGAGGTTTACTCCTCGTTACTGGAGCAATTCAAAGAGCTGCCTGAGATTGGGAATGGCGGATGGAGGGGATGTTGGGAACCTAACATTGTACTATCGTGTTACTCTGTCATCTCTAACATGCTGCCTGGTCTTCAGGGTACAAGGGTGCACAACATCCACCTGGCAAGCAGTAGGATGGCAGAAGGGGCGAGAAGGACCCAGCCCTACTCCCTTCAAAGATATAATCTGGGCTTTGCATAAAGCACTTTTTCCCATAACAGCCTTAGACCAGAACCTAGTATTATAGCCATGCCACACTGGAAGGTAGGGTGAATAGCCAGCTCATTCCCAGAAGACCATGAGCAGAAGAAGGGAGAACTGATTTGGGGAAACAACTCTTCCTCCCAGGCACTCTACCCTCAAAGACCAGCTGAATGCCCACGTTTACAAGGCCCCCTGTATCACCTCCCACCCACCCCCATGTAGGGAACATTCCCAGTCTGGTTCTGCCTCTTAGGAAGATGATCTCTGGGGTGCGCCTGTTTCTGCCACAGCTTTCTACCTTAAAAGATGTCCAACTTTCAAGAGCAATGCAAATAGAAACTCTGCTTGCATACCATTTTTCAACCATCAGATTACCAAAAGTACAATGCTTGCCAACATACATATGTGACAGAGTCACAAGAGTATTGATACTGTACTCTCATACATTTTAATAAAAATACAACATAGTACATCACAGAAAGGCCTTTGGTGGTATCTAACAGAACTGCACATGCCTGTAGATTTAGCCATCACACTTCTAGTTATTTAAAGTGCAAAGACACCTCCGGCAGAACAGAGCTACGTTGGACAGGGTTTACTTACTGTGGTGTCATGTGTCATCACAAAATAGTATAAGCCACCTCAATCTCCCTAAGTGGGAGGCTGGCTAGTGGACTGTCACACAATGGACACTGTGCAGCTGTAAGAGGAGTGGAGATGATTCTATGAACTGGATTGCAAATACATCTCCACATTTTGTGTAAGAAAGAACAGAAATAAGAAAACAAACACCTATTTGCTTGTTTTTAAAGATACAGCCTGTGTAAACTAGAATCCGATGATATGGGGTACAGAGGGTGGAAAGTAGGTGAGGTGAAGGCAACAGTAGGCTAGAAAACCAGCTTTCTGAAAAAATACCAAAACACAAAAAATCAAAGCCAACCAAACAAAAATAACAGCAACAAGAAAGTTCTGCCTAAGTCCCAGTTTGTACCATTTGTGTTTCTTTAATGTAAATACTCGGTTTCAAGCTACAAAGAGGCCCTGAACTGGCCCTGGCAAGCAAGGACAAGCAGCTTAAGTATGACACTTGATGAAAGGGACAGAGACCGAAGTAGCACTTTTCTGAGCACCTGTTACATTTTTCTTTTATTTTTAATCACCGTTTATTAATTATAACCCATTTAAGTAATGGGTTCCATTTTGGCATTTTCACGTGTGTATATAACATGCTTTGATCATATCCCCCGCTTCTCCCTACCCTTTCTTCTTTTTTAATATCCTGCCTTCCTCTTTCATGTTGTCAATTTGTTTTTAAGATTCCACATATGAGAAAAGACATGTCTTTCTGCATTATGGTTATGATTATTAGTTTCATCCATTTTCCTGCAAGTGTCATGATTTCATCCTTTGGGGCTGAATAGTACTCCACTCTATGTGTGTGTGTGTGTGTGTGTGTGTGTGTGTGTGTGTAATTTCCTTTATTCATCTGTTTCCTGGGACCTAACTGATTATATAACTTGATTATTGATAAATCTTGATATTCAGGTACCTTTAAGAGCATATGGACTTTTCATTAGTTTTATTGAAATGAGCAGGGGAGATACCTCAACAGCATAAGTTCCTGCCTGACAAATGCAAAGTCCTGAGTTCAATCTCCAGTACCAAAAAAAAGCACTCAGTCCTATTGAAATTAATGTACATATGACAAAATAGTCCTAGTCTAAGTATATAATTTGGCGAGTTTTAAACACATGTACACTGTAATCAATCCCCCCACAAATAAATACATAAAACATTTCCATTACTCTAAAAGTAATAAAAATATCAAGCCTCATACCTACCATCAGTTTCAGGCAACACTTTGATTCAATTTCTATAGAGTATGTTATGGTTTGGCTCTAGATGTTCTCCTAAAGCCCCAACCACTCGCAGGTGAGGCTTTTTGGGAGGTGGCTATATCTAAGGTGTGTAATACTGGAATTAAGGGTTTGTGACGTCTGGGTTAACCCCTAATTGGATTAGCATAATTCTGTTTTGTGTGTGGTTGAATGGACTTACTGAAGAGGGAAGCCCCACCCTGGGTGTGGGTGGTACCAATCTATAGACTTATAGCCTGATGGGATGTGAAGGGACAGAAGGAAGGCTGGTTGCTGCTCACTGCTTGCTGCTTCCGGCTTCCTGTCTTCCCTGCCATGGACTGTTCCTCCACTACCATGCCATCCTGCTTTGGATTCAGTTGACTATAGACTGAAACCTCTGCAAATTGTGAGCAGAAACAAACCTTCACTCCTTTAAACTGTGGGTGTTAGATATTTTGTCTCAGCAACAAGAAAAGTAACTAAGACAGAACAGAATTGCCATCTTTAGAATTTGTGGAAATAAGATCATGTAATAGACACTTTTCTGTATCTGGCTCATGTTTTTGAGATATTCATGTTGTACTTTACATCAGTAGTTTATTTCTGTCTATTGCAGAATAATCATCCATTGTATGTATACATCATAATTTATTGATCCAGCCACTCATGAATGGATATTTGAGTTGTTTCCAGCCTCTTGCTATCATGAATAAAGTTTCTAAGAGCATTCATGTAGAATTCTTTTTTAAAAAATAATTTTATTGAGAAACAAATAGCAATGAGACAGTTTCACAACCGATTGCTAGCACATTTTCAATAATTAATACATTGCATATTGTTGTCTTAGTGGTTATTCATTGTACACGATGCAGACATGATACCCTGTCTCAAACACTATTAGAACAAACCTCTCTATTCATTGAATTAAGTGAATGGAGCTGGATATCTATCCTAACTATTCTGAGTATACAGATACTAAATGATCGTTCATTTCTATGCCACTTTTTGGTTAGTTTTGTCAGAGAAGGGCATTCCATTGTCATTTAAATACTGTAGGTGCATAAATTCAGCAAACTATCCCAATATAGTCCAGTAGCCCATAATAGTAGTGGATCATGTACAAATTCTTTTGTGGACATAAATTTTCATTTCTCAGATGAATATGTAATATCACAACTGCTAAGTCATGTGGTACTTCAGAAGTGTAATTTTATTTTTTTAATTGCTAATTTTTTTAAGTGATTCAAACAGCAATGTCTGAGCGTTGTTGTCATCCACACTTTGTGAATGGCTTTTATCATCATTATTTTAATTTTAGCTATTCTAGTGAGTATGTAGTGGTATATTATTTGTGGCTTTCACATGAATTTCCTGATGATTCATGATATTAGTACATTTTTATGTGCTTATCATACAAGACTATATTTTCCTTTGTGAACCAGAGCATCTTGCAGAAATTAGTGATCCCAGACCTTTGTCATGCCAGAGAGCTAGGAAGTGCTTAAAAAAATACGATTAAGCCAAGTGACAGTGTATGCCTGGAATGTGTGCCTGCAGTGCTTTGGGAAGCTGACATAGGAGGATTGCAAATTCAAGTCCAGCTTGAGCAATTTAGCATCTTGCCATGCCATGACCCTGTCTCAAAATTTTAAAAAGTATTAATAATAAATTCTATTTCACTGAGGATGTACCTCAGTGAAAAAGCCCTGGATTCAATCCCCAGTACTGCAACAAGAAAAAAACAAACAAACAAACAAACAAACAAAAAACAACTGAAAGTACATTAATTAAAGCCCCTGCGTGCTGTGCCAGCCCTGCCCCCAGGGCTGAGACAGTGATTGGGACTGGGCGTGGTGGCGCCACCTGTAATCCCAGCTCTTGGGAGGCTGAACACAGGCAGATCACTACAAGTCCGATCTATTTCGTGAGACCCTATAGACCTTGTACTAAAATACAAAAAAAAAAAAAAAAAAAAAGTACATTAAAAGCAAATGGACAACAACAACAAACAGGAATCAGGTGTATGGGGCTTCTACTGGGAAAGTCTAGAAAACATAAATATCAAAATAGTTAAGGAGAGTTATATAACCCATTGAGTAAGCTAAGAATACATGAATCCACAATAATAAAAAGCATATAAACAAATAGACAAATGCTGACTGACAATATGGAAGAACAGTGTGTTTAAAGAAACCATTTTAGGGGCCAGGGAGATGGCTCAGTGGAATAAGCACTTCCTTGGCAAGTGCAAGGGTCTGAGTCCAATCCCCAGTTCCGCAAAAAAAAAAAAAAAGAAAGAAAGAAACCATTTTCGGCTAGCAATGCAATTCAGCGGTAGAGTTCATCTAACATACTCAAGACTGTGACTTTAGGGCTGGGGATATAGCTCAGTGGTACAATGCCTGCCTGGCACACTCTAGGTCCTAAATTTGATTCTTGGTACAAAAAAGAAAAGGCCGTGGGTTCAATCCCCAGTACAGCAATAAATAAATGAAAGTAATAGTTTTGCTGCATGTGGTGGCACACACCTACAGTCCCAGCACTAAGGGGCTGAGGCAGTAGGATCACTTGCAAGTTTGAGCCCAGTTTGCACTACAAAATGAGTTTAAGGCCAGCCTGAACTGCATAGTGAAAGTCCGTCACAAAAAAGTTAAAAATAATAAGATAAATAAAAGTAACAATTCTGCTATGCTGCCATAGAAGTAATATGGCAGCATTTAAACTTCCTAAGTTTGATCACTGTAAGATGAAAATATAAGAGCGTACCCCTACCTGGGAGTTGTGCTCTGAAGTACCTAGGAGTAAAGACACATGTTGTATGCAGCCTACTCGCAGATTGTTTAGAATTATCTTTTTTTTTTTTTTTTACTTTTTAAAAATGCATTTAGTATAGGGTCTATACTACAGATTGGACTTGTAGTTACCCTCCTGTTTTCAGCCTCCCAAGCACTGGGATTACAGGCTCGTGCCACCATGCCCAGGCTCAATCTCAGTCTCAGCACACCGCAGGGGAGGAACTGGCATGGCAAAATGGAGATTGAATGTTGAGAATTATCTGCGTCTATGTATGGTATATGTATGCATATCTTCATATAATATGTACTTGGATGGAGGGGCTGATAAATAGAGCAAAATGTTCAAAATTGGTGAACATGATCAAGTGGCTGAGTATTCTTTACCACTTTTGCAACTTTTTAAAAGTTTAAAATTATTTCTGAAAAAATAAAATAATAATAAAAAAATTATTTCTGATAAAATGTTTTTTTTTTGTTTGTTTGTTTGTTTGTTATAGATTCCAAAAAATAAGGCATTGTGGCAAACCAAAGCCCATGCAAATCTCAGTTATGCAGGCTCACAAGTTCGAGCCCTGGGCGGGGGAATGGGCTTCCAGTACAGAGAGGACATCAGTGTGGAGTCACCGAGGGACATGAAGACCAGATGCTCTGAGGGTGCAGCGTGGCCTGAGCCTTGCCTGCGCTCACAGCCACCACCCCAGTGGATTTGGGATTCCCTGGCCTGGGCTCCCGCTGCTACCTTGCACAATTTCTGCAATAATATGAGAGCGATTGCTCTGTTTTCTCCTTTGATTGTTGCACTAAGTGCAGGAGTTCTGAGCCGACCACCTGTGGACAGGCTTGTGGGGGACTGTGAACTTGAGTGGGATAAAAATATTAGGCTTGTGACTAACTTAAATTAATTAACGTTTTCCTTATTTATAAATGTAGGCAACTCCTGTGGCATTAGCAGCCCTCGTGACTTTGTCACCAATTAAAACTCATGCACATGGCTGATGCACATCACAACTGCGGGGATCGTGACATATTTAACCTCATTCCTAACTGGGCAAGGGCATGGCCCACTCACAGACACACTGGGCTCGCTCGCCCTTCCTTCCTTCCTTCCTTCCTTCCTTCCTTCCTTCCTTCCTTCCTTCCTTCCTTTGGCTGTGTCGACCTGCGTCCACAGAAGTCCTTCGCTCACCATGAAATCATTCATATAACAAATATTTATTGAACATCTACAATGTACAGATATTTCATTCCAGGCTCTGGAAAATACTCGTTAGTGAAACAAGTACTTATGCTCCTTTCCTAGTGGGGACTAGCAGAGAGGCTCTGTGCACTACACATAAATAAATAAGGTGACCAGTGCTGCGATCAAAAGGAGAAGCGGTGGAGGGGATCGGGAGCCCCAGGCAGCCCATGGAGAAAGTGAGCCAGGCCTGATGCGCATGAAGGAGTTGGCCGTCTGGGCTCTGCCTCGAGAGCTCCTGGTGGACTCCCCTTCTTGCTTGAGTGTTGGGCAGTGGCTTTCATTCTTAATGAGCAGCAGAATCAGTTAGGGAGCTTGTGGAAAAACAAATATAGTTCCTGACCCGGTTGCGGAGGTTAGGGAGCTAAAGGGAGAGGAATTCATATCGCACCCAGCATTTCCAGTGAGTGGAAGCTGCAGGTCTGGGAACACCACCAGGAGATGCTCTCCTAGGCAACCTGAAGACAGATGAACACAGCCATGGCTCACACCTCAGAATGCACTCCTCATGACCACAGGAAGACGTCTCCTACAACTTCACACTGCTTGCTTGCTTCTTTCTTTCTTTCTTTCATTCTTTCTTTCTTCTTTCTTTCTTCCTTTCTTTCTTTCTTTCTTTCTTTCTTTCTTTCTTTCTTTCTTTCTTTCTTTCTTTCTTTCTTTCTTTCTTTCTTCTTTCTTGCACCAGGAATCAAACTCAGGCCCTTGTGCTTTCCAGGTACATGCTGTGCCGCTGTGCTATATCCCTGGGCCTCGGCTGTTTTTTTCTGCATCTCCATGTCAGGTCAGCATGGTCTTTAACTGGTACTCAGAATTGAATGAGTCGAAATGAGTTGATTGCTCTAACTCTGTTGGTGCTTTACTCTCCAGAAATCCACAGATTCCTCCCCCTCCAAAAAATACATTAAAAAGAAAAAGTCTTCTTGGACTCAAAGTTGCTCTTCCTTTCTGTGTGGAGCCTGCTCCACACAGAAGCTGCCGCTTGGCCTCTTCCATCTGCCGCCATGCTGCCCTGGGCTTGCTAACTTCTTCCCTGCCAATATCAAGCGGGAGACACCAGCTATGAAGAACACACTCTTCTTTTGTGTCAGTCTCAGACACCCTGTTTTTCTAGGACAACTGTCTTCGTGCAAGGGTCTAATTCCCAGCTTGGCCATGTGCTCCCAGCCGTATGTGGCTGCTGAAGCAGTGAGGTAGCTGGGCTTGCTCGTCCTGTGGCAGGGCCCATGGCTGGGGGCGTGATGGAAGGGAAGGGCCGCAGATAAATATTTTAATCTTGGAAGAAAAAACCCATATGCACACACACACAGAGCCTCTGGGTGAGCTGTGCAAAGTGATGCAAGTGCTAGAGTGGTGTTAGCTTCGGGGCTGCTGGAGCCCAGCATCTCATCACCCGCCAGGAGTGCCTTCCCGGGACCTATCTCTAACAGGCCGCCTGACCGTGTACCGCTTCAGGGCCAATGTTTGCTGTCCGAGAGGCTTGCTTGTCCTGCCTGTGTGGTGCTAGGACTCCCTGGGACAGAGACAGTTTGAGGGGACTTCCTCAATTTAGCTACTGGAGGTACACACCCCGCCCATTTAGATGCTCTCTGCTGCAGCTAATAGCAAATGGGCACTATGGCTTTTACTCTCAGTCAGCAGCCCAGAGGAAGAAGAGAGGAAGAGAGGGTCAGGGCATTCTCATTCTCTCTCTCTCTCTCTCTCTCTCTCTCTCTCTCTCTCTCTCTCTCTCTCTCTCTCTTTCTCATCAACCCCAATGCCTTAGCACTGAGT
>NW_004524669.1:3797969-3828300 GCF_000260255.1 Octodon degus | reverse complement strand
TGTGGTGCTGGGGGATTGAACCGTGGTCCCTGTGCTTTGCTAAGCTTGTTCTAAGTAGGTGCTTTAGACCACTGAGCCATCTCACCAGCCCTTAAAATATTTTTAAAACAATTTTATTGGTACATTTTCTATATGCACAATGAAAACATTAAATTTTCTAATTTTAACACAGGATCTTACTGAGGTGATAGATTTCCAAGTTAGGCACAAACTTGCAAGCCTCCTGCCTCAGCCTTCTAGAGTGCTGGGATTACAAGGCACCCACCACCCTGTTTAGCTTCAACCCTAGACTTATTGAAAAGAAGTTAATAAATGGTTCGTATCACTTTTACTTACAAGTCATTGTCCAGAACTTAATCAAGAGACACATGCAACTGTATATTAACTAGGAAATGCAGGCTAATCTGTGATTACATCCCCAGCTAGAATGCTGTGATTTTAGAGAAAGAAAATAGATATTGAAAGACAGCAAGCTGTCTCCACCTCCTTACTTCACTCCTTCCAGCTCCTGTCTAACACAGCTGTATAAATATGTAAATGTTTGCTAGGAATAAAAAGCTAGATCAGGACTGGGGATGTAGCTAAGTGACAAAGCACTCACCGAGCATGCAGGAGGCTGTGGGTTCGCTCCGGAGCACCACACAGACAAGAACCTATACAAGGACTGTGTGGGTGGGATGTTATTTGTCATCCTCAAAGGCTCATGTGTTGGTGGCTTGATCCTCAGGGGACAGCTAGTGGCAGCTAGTGGGCTTTGAAGACCTGGGGCCTAGTGGGAGGAGGGTTTTTTAGGTCACTTGGGGCGCTGCCTTCAGAAGGGTCATGATAGTTTTTACGTGACCCTTTGGTGGTTCTCAGCAGGCCACTGTTCTAAAGGCCTGGGCCTGGGCCCACCCAGCTCTCTGGCTTCCTGCCTGGTAACATCATTTCTTGCTCCAACATTTGTCCTGTGAGTGCTATCTACCAGGAAGTGACACAGCTGGAGAGGAGAGGTGCTCTTCAGAACCTCTGCATACTGTTTGGACTTTGGGGCTCAAAATCTTTGAGCTAAATAAATCTCTTTCCTTTATAAAGTTAGCCTGCCTCGGGTAGTTCACTATAGCAATGAAAACATGAGCTAATCTGAGATATCTAAGAGCCACAGGAACTAACTTGAAAGAGCTCCCAGTGGCCAAAGATGGAGTAATTTGAAGGAAAAAACATAGTGTGGTGGGCTGGGGAGATGACTCAGTAGAATAAGCGCTTCCGTGGCAAGCACAAAGGCCTGAGTTTAATCCCTGGTTCTGAAAAAAAAAAAAAAGTGCCACATTGCAATTTAACCTGAATACTGAGGTTTTGGGGCCGGGGAGATGGCTCAGTAGAATAAGCGCTTGCCCAACAAGTGCAAGGGCCTGAGTTCGAGCCCCAGTTCCACCAAAAAAAAAAAAGTGTGGTATTGGATTACAGTTCAAAGTATGGACTATAAATAAGTACACATTAGAATAAATTAATGATTCAATAAATAGGAACAAAGGGTGGATGTTTCTTACAGTTCAATTCCATGGAATAAATAGCGCCACCCCTTGAGAGGTGGAGCTTAATTCTTGGCCCCCTTGCTTGTGGGCTGAACTCACATTCATATACAGTGTGGAAGAGGGGAAAATAGTGATTTTACAATGGAGACTTGACCAACACTGCCTGAGCCAGACGCCTAACGTTAAGATCCCCAGTGACGAGTCCTGGTACCGTCACATCCTCCTGTTGCATGGAGGAAGAAGAGGCTTCTGTGCTACTCTTCCGCAAAGCCATCATCCCAGTCTGGGCATGAAAGAAATCTCAGATACCTACACTGAAGGACAAGCTAAAAATATTGCATCAGTACTTTTGTTTCATTTTGTTTTGCTTGTGGCCAGAGACATAAGAGCTGAGGGCTCCCCTTTTTCCAGGCTCTCGTGCTTATGGCTGCTTCTCATCTGCTGGAGAGGGGACTCCCACTGCCTGCAGCCCCAGCAAGAGCAGAAAAGCAAGGGGAGGCTGAAGAACTGTCACAGACCAGATGGCTAAGGAGGCATAATAATTAAATGCCACTCGGTGCCCTGGTTTGGGTCCTGGAATTAAAACCTGTAAAAACTGCTGGAATGCAAATTCATTTTAGAGTTTAGTTAATACTGCTGCACCAGTGTTGTTTTCCTAATTTTAAGAAATGTACTATAGTAATAGAAAACATTACCATTAGAGAAAACTGGGTAAAAGAAGTAAGGGATCTTTCTGTATTATCTTTATAACTTTCCTGTAAATCAAAAATTATTCAGGAATAATTTGCCAGATGTGGCGCCACATACCTGTAATCCTAGCACTTGGGAGGCTGAGGCAGGATTGCAGCAAGTTCAAGGCCACCATGAGCTATAAAGCTAAGACCCTGTCTCAAAAAAGTCCATTACTGCACATGTACATGACATATATAACCTACATGTGTGTGTAGAGATGACCCAGGCCCAGAAATGTATGTTCATATCAGTAGCTTTCAAGCTCTTCTTACTAGGACATTAGTGCAAGCAGTGTTGTTTCCATTGTGACCCAATGCATATGCACACATATATCTCCCAAACAAAAATGTCCCCAAACATGCTACCATGCACAGTGCTCTATGATGTTTTCTTTTCTATTCTATTCGATTTCATTTTGAAATGCTGGCTTCAGCCCACTCCTGAGCTACTTTCTTTCTGGAATTCTGCTATACCCAACGTTGGCATCCACCCGGCTGGGCACATGGCCAAGCCTAAGGCCTCTGCACTTGCTGCTCCTGCTACTGGACTGCCCCTCCCCCAGACACAGGAGGCCATTCAGCCCATCACTTTACTTGGATCTTGGTTCAAATGTCACCCCCGTGGGCTGGGGTGATAGCTCAGTGGCATAAACACCTGCCTTGCAAGCATAAGGTCTTGAGCTCGATTCCGGGTACCAAAAAAAGAAAAGAAAAGAACATGTCACTCCCACAAAAGTCTCCCCTGAGTCCCAGTCCACAGCCCCCCATCTCACCACTGTCTGTCCTTAGTCTCCTGCTTCTTCTGCCACTGCAGCACACAGCACAGTCTACTGCTGTTACATGCTTGTTCTCACGCCTTGTCCCTGCCCTGTCTAGGAGTCAGCCCTGAGAACCAGCAGTTTGGCCACTTCCACTCACAGCCTGAGCACAGTAGCCGCATAAACGGCCCTTCATGTGCTCTCTCCGACAGACAGCACATATACTCATAAACTGCACTTTGTTGAATTCTCTAAATTTCTAGATACAAACAGGTCAAATAGGACGTGACTGAACTTGAATTTTCTTCCGCCCTCCTCCTCCTCTCTCCTTCTCCTCGTCAGTATTGCGCGCTCTGCGCTGCAGCCCTGCCAGCCTTACTGGGACCCGGTTGCACCCCCAAGCCTGGCAGGGAGGCAGGGATCAGCCCCTCTTCGCTTGTCTGTGGCTGTCACTCAGGACTTCTGGAGACCTGTTTTTTCTCCAGGAAGAGAGGAAAGAACGGAGAGAGGGAGGTAACGAGGGAGGGGAAATATAACGCATTGTCTTTTTCCATCACCGTTTCTCTTACAATTAAAATACTATCTGTCACTCTTGCCACTTCACTTCTTCGTTGCTCATCCATTGCATCTCCCCTGATGGTGACATACTTTCCTGGCATTTACATCCTTTTTGCATAAAATGGCTCAAGAGTCTGCTTACGACATTCTGTAGCTAGGGTTTAGGGACTGGTTGCAACTCCTTCTACCTCAAAGGTTGTATTTTTCACCCCTTTCTGACCATTTGCAGGGGAGATTTCTAATAGCTTCCTCATAATTATGAATTTTAAAAAAAGGGTTTCGAATGTTAAGTAGAAAGACACGGGCTGTAGGAGCAAGAATAATGTATACATAATATTGTCTATATAGCAAGGGCAGGTAGAGAGTAAGTGTTCAGTTTTGCTCATCAGTACATCAAATATTCAGAAAATACACATAAGAACTCAATAACACTGGCTCCCTCTGGAGGGTCTGTTGGAAGCAGGGACACTTTAGTCACCCACTGCTAGCACTTAATGAATTAACTGCATGGGATCCGCCTGTGCAGGTGGACGCAAGGCTGAGCCAAGCTGTGCTGTGCAGGTGGAAGCAGCCGGCCTCAGGCCAGCTGGACATCCGCACTAAAGCCCAGGCTCCAGGGACTTCTGGCTTGATTATACTAAATATATTAAACTGCACTCGCTTCCAACAGTAACCATAATTTTCCCTGTAAATTTGAAAGTAGTTTTATAATTTTGTTTGGGAAATTATTTGGCTTGAGTAATTTTTAACTTACAATTGGCTACAATTTCCCAGGAGTCACCATCTCTACCCGGGAATTCTTAAGAAGTGAGAAAGTTGAATCCACAAATTCTTTTGAAATGCAATGAATATGTATAAATGACAAATTTGGCATCTAATGAAATTGGCATAATGTTATATTTTACTGACATTAACTGAGCATTTACTAGTTTCATTGTACTGGAGGTTTTTTGTTTTTGTGGTACTGGGAATCAAACTTGGGACCTTGCATTTGCCAGGCAGGCATTTATGCCACTGAGCTATCTCCCCAGCCCCTGGAGTGTTTGTTTTTGTTTTGCATTTGGACTCAATATTTTTTGGAGGGATGTCCCTGATGATGTGTGTCCCTTCTTGCCTGTTTGGCCTGCCCATCCAGGAGAAGTGGGTGTTTAATGCCCTGTGCCTCTCTCCAACCCTCTGACCTCTCCTCAGGGTTGGCCAGTCACCTATATTCACAAGTGCCTTATGTTTAGCCCTTTCCTACTCCTCCTCCCTTTCTTTTTGGGCTTTTTGAGACAGGGCCTCACCATGTAGTCCAAGATGGCCTTGAACTCACTGTGTAGCACCAGCTGGCCTCAGACTCCCAATTCTTCTGCCTCAGCCTCCCTACTGCTGGGATTACAGGCCTTTGTCACCACATTTGTCTTTCCCCTTTAATAATTACTGTCTTCCTTCTCTCATCTTTCTTTGCCACCTAAAAGCATTTCCCTTAACACACAGCTTTCTGAGCGCTGGGCTCTGCTAATATACTAAAGCGCTAAGTGGTTAATGACTCACCATCCAGGCAACTTACTTACATCTTTTAATAGTTATGTTTTAATTGAGCCTTTTTGGAGATACAATATTAGAAGTCAAAGGACTCTCTTTAATGATGTGAATCTAGGGCTTCGTTGTGGGAGACAGTTATGGCAGGTGCGAAAGCCTTTGAGAGTCCCTTCAAAAAAATAATCCTTTTCCTGTAGAAGCTCACATCTTAGTTGGAGCGATGACATATGTAACATGTAACTATGGCATACGGCAGGCAGCACCGTTAGGGAAGTGTACGTGAAGGGCTGCAAGCACTTACGGTGGAGCACTTGCTCCCAACTGCAAGGATACAAGAGGCTTCCTGGAGCAGGTGGCCCTAAGGCAGGCCCTAGAGGAACAGTAGGATTTGGAAAGAGGCTTGGAGCCCTCCCGGGCCAGTTCCTTCCCTGGGGACCAGCTGCTGTTCACGAGTTGGTCCAGCAGAGGGCAGGCCGAGCAAAGACCGGAAGGCGAGTGCGGTTCTTCAGCAGTCTGGCTTAGCGCTGCAGGCTCCGATGGTTTAGGTAGCTTTTCAGGCTTTTACAGTAAGAAGGATGAGAATTCTGTGAGATTTCTCAAATTGCTGACCCCAAATATGGACTCCACATTTACGCCTTCAGTTTTGCCTGAAATTGGTAGTGAATGTACATTCCTGTCAGTTTCCTTGGTTCAGGGCAGTCACAAGCCTGGGGGCCACCAGTCCCCAGGGCGCAGCCTCGAAGCGGAGGGTAGATTTGGGTGGTCCAGGGTGGGGAATGGAGAGTGGTAGCTCTGTGGGTTGCCATGGGAACAGGTCCTGCACATTGCCCCCTACTGCTTGAATAACTGCGAGGTCCGTCCAGGTTCTTTGGGGTTTGAATTATCTGTCTTAGATGAGACAAAGAAACTTCGTGGAAAAGGAGTTTACTGGGGAAATACCGTCAGGAGAATCCCGAGGAGAGTGGGAAAGGCAGGGCAGGGAGGGAGCAGAAGGCAGGCAAGCACGGATGCCCATGAAGTGCCTGCCTCGGCCCAATCTGGGAGGCTTGGCTCGTTCTGTAGCAATCAAAGTGTCTCCCCCCCCCCCCCCCCCCCCCGCCCTAACTCAGGGTTGAGCCCCGCATTCTCTTCCTGGGTGGAGTGGCTCCATCAGCCCGTGCTCCTCCTCGGAACAGTCACAGACACGAGCGAGCTCCAGAGGGGCCGTGTAGTAGCGTCACTACTTGCTTTGTGCTTCTCCCCCCAACCCCCCACATTCTGCTGAAACCAAAAACTTTGTCCCTCAGGCAGGGCCTTCTGTCAAGAGTTGGAGCCCTCTTACTTTTTCACTAGAGGGCTTTCTGCACCTCCCTTGTCGCTTTTGGAAACCTAGATTTTTTTTTTGAACTGGGGATTGAACTCAGACCCTTGCATGACTTACCAGGGAAGTGCTTATTTTACTGAGCCATCTCCCCAGCCCCTGAAAACCAGGATTTTTTTACTGCTGGAATTGTCATCTCTGTCCCCTATTCCTGCCTACCCTGTCTGCTCTGAAGTTAGCCCATCAGGGTTCTCTACTTAGTTGTCAGTTCAGAAATCAACACTCTCTCTGGAGGCATTAATAGCAGAGAAATGCTCCAAGAAGCATTGTATTGGGGCTGGAGATACCAAGCATGCAAGAGGCCCTAGGCTTTTTATCCCTAGTAATGCAAAAGAAAAAAAGCAAGCAAGCAGTGTGAAGTTGTAGGAGACGTCTTCCTGTGGTCATGAGGAGTGCACTCTGAAGTGTGAGCCAGGGCTGTGTTCATCCGTCTTCAGGTTGCCTAGGAGAACATCTCCTGGTGGTGTTCCCAGACCTGCAGCTTCCACTCACTGGAAACGCTGGGTGCGATATGAATTCCTCTCCCTTTAGCTCCCTAACCTCCGCAACCGAACTGTGTTTGTTTTTCCACAAGCTCCCTAACTGATTCTGTTGCTCATTAAGAATGAAAGCCACTGCCCAACACTCAAGCAAGAAGGGGAGTCCACCAGGGGCTCTCAAGGCAGAGCCCAGACGGCCAACTCCTTCACGCCCATCAGGCCTGGCTCACTTTCTCCATGGGCTGCCTGGGGCTCCCGATCCCCTCCACCGCTTCTCCTTTTGATCGCAGCACTGGTCACCTTATTTATTTATGTGTGGTGCACAGAGCCTCTCCGCTAGCCCCCGCTAGGAAAGGAGCAGAAGTACTTGTTTCACTAACGAGTATTTTCCAGAGCCTGGAATGAAATATCTGTACATTGTAGATGTTCAATAAATATTTGTTATATGAATGATTGCATGGTGAGCGAAGGACTTCTGTGGACGCAGGTCCACGCAGTTGAAGACAAAGACAGTTGTGCATTAATGCACCTAAGCTTCTTTGGCACTGTGTTGTTTGTGCCCTGAGACCACTCTGGGTTCAGTGATTCACACGCAGGACTTACAGAGCTCAGGAAAGCTGACAATTTCACAACTGTGGTTTATTACCACAAAGTGTTGCTGATGGATCTCCACAAGAAAAGGGCATAGGTGAAGTGCAGGAGAAACCAAGCTCGACTTCTCAGAGCTGCATCTAATGCCCCTGAAGTGGTATGTAGCAAAAATGCACAGGATGGCCAGGCTGGGATGTGCATTTAAGCCCTGTTGTCTAGACTTTTTACTGGGGCCAACCAGACAGAGCATGGCTGGGGCTTCAAACATACATAAACAAGTGTTCAAAAGATGGACTGTGAGCATAAGCTGTTGGAGCAGACTGACAAATACAGTGTTACTAAGGTCTCCATTCTCTGCACCGGAAAAAACCCCTTCCTTGTCAGGCAGAATATTCCAAGGGCTCAATGACCAATCTCCAGCAGCCAATCAAGGGGTAGGACTCAAGACAGAGTCTGTGAAACGTGCGAGGTTTGAGCAACCCAGAGCTGCTGAATTAGCCCTTTCCTTCAAGAGATACTGATAGCAGGACTCAAAACATGAATCCAGCTGCACCTGAGCCTGAGCCTGTTCTGGACTAATCTATGATGTTGATCTGACTTCTTCCCAAGCATCTTGTACCAAATCAGGATACACTGGCAGGCTAATTCTGCCTCACAATTGGGACATTCACTCCTTTAACAGAATTGAAAATCATGTACTGTGAGAATTAGAAAGAATATCCAGTACTGTCCTGGATAGGCAAAAACGGCCGTGTTAGGCCTGGTTCCTGTCTTCAGGAAGTCGACAGTCTAGTCTCACTTTGGGCCAGTTCTTGGACTTTGGCATATAAAAGATTCTTCAAATAATCCATCCCCAGGAGGGTCAGGGAAAGAGATGATACGGAAGTGATGATAGAGATGTGGATGAGAAAGTCCTGCTCTAGTTAGGCCTGAGGGAACCTACAGCAAGCTGACTCTGGGCTTCCTAGAGTGCGTCTGAGGCCTGGACATCTGCCTGGAGCAAGGTTGCCTTCTGCAATGAGGAGCAGCCCAGGACTGTTTGTTCTGGGCCCGTAATCATTTGTCAGACATTCACATGGCAGCTACTACGTGCCATGCACTGTTCCAGAGCGTGTACAGATAGTAACTCACAGCACCCCAAGCTCTGGCTCCTGGCTCCTGGCACATTTCGGTTGCTCTGTGGGCTGCATGTCCTAGGAAAGCAGTGATGTCGCCAAAGTCCCTTAGGGCTCTCGTGTTTTCTTACTCTACACACTGTTGAGATTGGCTTAACCTTCCCATCGCAGGCCCATGTCCTTCCTGGCCTCTTCTTAGCTAGTCCTTTCCCTTCTATCCTTAGGAAACCATTTCTGTTGTGAGCACAAGCCCCTCAATTTGTGAACTTCCAGCTAATGCTTCTGGCACTTTGCTTTCCCTGAAGCTAGACTTTCCCAGGACGCGCTGTTGCTCAGCTTGTGTAATCCATAAATCGGTGAGAGATGAGTCTAAAGCCTGAGAAGTGGCTAGGGCAGAAACAAAGGTGGAAATGAATTCAAGAGGAAACAGTGAAGGGCAGATCACATTTTCCAGACCACATTTCATTGGGTAAGAAGAGGTAAAGAACTCTAAGATATGGGGAGGGAGGATGGACCAGAAAGGCAGGAAATGGAAGGATTCACAGGAGCTTAGGAAACCCAGGATCCCTTTGGCCATGGATGCCTTTGTGTGAATCTGAAAAAGATACCCTTCCTCCAGCCAGATGCAGCTGTGCAGGCACACGGTTGAGTGACAGGTGCTTGGATTCCAGCTGTCTCCCCCTTCCGCTGAGCATCCCCTAGGGAATAGCCTTGGAAATTCCAAACAGGAGCCACAGCCCTGCTTTGTTCTATCCTGTACCCAGCAGACAGATCCAAGGGGAGTTAGGGCATTGTCACTCTCCAACTTGAAGTCCAGGCACCGACTCCACAGTTGGGCTTGGGCTACAGGGGTTTTCATTGTCTTGCAGCAATCTGAATGCTGCCTGCCAAGGATGGGCTCTCCCTGGAAAGAGAAGCTTTGGTAAACTGCCCCAAGAAGCACTGGGAATGAAAAGGAGCAGGCCTTCACCTCAGTAAGAGAGCCAAATAAACACCCTTTCCTGCTTCCTGAGCCCAGGTACCCTGGGACTGCTACTTCCTTGTGCATGCCAGCCTATGGCATTTTGCAGAACCAGGGATTGAACTCAGGCCCTTCTGCTTGCCAAGGAAGTGCTTATATCCACTGAGCCATCTCCCCGGCCCCTTTCTTTCTTTCTTTAGAGTGAAGAGGAATTGTCTTAGGCTGCATAGAAAATGTTTAATATAATTTACATATGAGTAACAAATCCTCATTTTAAAATATTTTTTATTATAGGGCCAGCCAGATAGCTCAGTGGACTAAAGTGCCTGCTTAGGCAGGCGCAGCAACCAGGGTTCAATCCCTATAGTGCTGTGCTGGACCTGCCCCCAGGGCATGCTGAGAAGAAATGAAACTGGGTGTGGTGGTGCGCGCCTGTAATCCCAGTGCTTGGGAGGCTGAAAACAGGAGGATCACTACAAGTCTGAGCTGTGTAGTGAGACCCTGTAGACCCTGTACTAAATACATAAAATACATATATATGTATATATGTATATGTATATATAATTTTCCCCATATATCTAATTTTTAAAAAGAAGGAAAGAAAAGATGGGCTGCAAGTTGACCATGTCACTTATGTGTCCCTTAGCTCAGCATCAGCTCTACCTGCAACCAGTAAATTCTTGCAAATTACACACAGAGAACCATTGTCTGCATGAGCAGCTCTATCTGATGTTTATGAACTGTACGATAAACAGTAAATATATGATATCTGAGGTCACATTTTAGCAGAGTGGTTTCAAATCTATCATAACGTGATAGGGATAAAATGAAGAACGTTAAAACCCATTGGAATTCAAAAGCCTCTTTTTGTAGATAATACCCAAATTTAGGAAATGACTTTCAGAAGGGCTGCACAGCTAGCGAGTGACAGAACTGGGATGAGAGCTGAAATAACAGCCAGGTGGGGAGAGGAGCTGGCTGGAAGAAAGCTCATTAGTGGTAGTAGGACCCGGTCTTGCCCTGGCTCTTCCATCTTGTCAGGCTGTGGGACTGCCGCAAAAGGGGGAGGCCCTGAGCATGCGCAGTACTGGACCGAGAGCATCTCCCACCCTCAATGGGCACCTCAACAGGGAGGCCGATCTTGCTCTCTAGTAAACTAGTGGTGAATGTGGGTTTTCCCCAGAACCCATATACAAATTTTTCTAAATGCCAAAATATTTCCTAAGGTTCCTGTTTCTCTCGAAGTGCACTGTACTAACGGGGACACAAACAGCAGGTGAGCCCCTGAGTATAGGGAACCAACTCTCTTCTCAACCGGAGCTGTCTGAAGAGGTCCTCAGCCAGCCTGCTGTAGGTTTTGTCTGGTCTGGGAAAGAGCTGTTTTGCTTAATAAGCGCTTCTGTTCAAGGGCTGGGGGCTGATGGGGAATCTGGGCTTCCTCCCTGCGCACTCACCCATAGGGGGAGAGCTCAGGCGGGGGTGGGGGCACAGGCCAGGGGAGAGCCAGAGAGGTCCTGCTCACTGAGGAAGTAGTGCACCACTATCTTCCTCAAACAAAGCCCAAGAAGCCACAAAGCACGACCCAGGAAGGCACAACAGCTGCGCTCACATCCCGCTGGGGAGCGTCAGCCACTCTGGGGAAAAGCAGTGAGCTGGTCGCACCTACGGCTTGGAGAGTTGCAGAGTTGCGCAGCCTTTAAGCCAGCAACTCCCCTGCAGGAAATAGCTTGACATGCAGAAAAGCCCTTATGCACCGTGATACTTCTCACAATGTTAATAATAAGCAAGAAAAAGGGGAACAGATGGTCAGCAATAATCATCAAGTAAATCATAATATATCCAGTCATAAATAAGGGCACTTGTAATGATTTTTCTCCTTGTGTTGGGGATTAAACCCAGGGCCTCACATACGTTCAGCAAGTGCCTTACCACTGAGATACATTCCCAGTGTTGTAATCATTTTTCTTTCTTTTCTTTTTCTTTCTTTCTTTCTTTTTTTTTTTTTTTTTTTTTTCCGGAACTGGGGATTGAACTCAGGCCCTTGTGCTTGCCAGGCAAGCGCTTATTGTACTGAGCCATCTCCCTGGCCCCATAATCATTTTTCAATGACAGGGATTTTTTTTAAATTTCAGATTTTTAACCACATAATTTTTGGTGGCTGGCCAAATAGCTCAGTGGATTAAAGCACCTTCATGCAAGCGCAGAGGGTTCGATCCTGGTGCACTGAAAACAGGTGGATCATTATGAGTCCAGTGCAGTAGTGAGACCCTGAACACCCTGTAGACCCTTCCCTAAAATACAAAACAAAACAAAACAAAATTTTTGAAGGTAGTTATGTAAAGTGTTGAATTTGGTAAGTAGCTTGATGTGGTTATCATTGTAGAATGTATATGAATATCAAAACAAAGGTGTACCCCTTATATACTTGATTTTTGCCAATAATGTAGCAATAAGACAAAAAAAAATCAACTCAAATGTACTTACTACATGATTTTAATAATATAAAAAGAGGACCAGGGAGATAGCTCAGTGGTGCAAGCACCTGCCTGGGAAGGACAAGGTCATGAGTTCAATTCCTGGTGCTACTACTACTACTACTACTACTACTACTACTGATAATAATAATAAAAGAAATACAAAGATTGGAAGGAATATGTCCATTTTTAAAATGCTGCCAATGAGGGCCAGCCAAATAGCTCAGTGGATTAAAGCACCTGCTTAGGCAGATGCAGGGGCAGGGAGTTCCATCCTTGGGCCTGCTGCACGGGCCCCACCCCCACCCCGGGGCACACTAAAATGGCGATTGAGACTGGGCATGGTGGTGCATTCCTGTAATCCCAGCTCTTGGGAGGCTGTAAACAGGCGGATCACTATAAGACTGATCTACGCAGTGAGACCCTGTACACCCTGTAGACCCTGAACATTCTGTCCTAAGAACAAAAATAAAATAAAATATTGACAGTGATTCTCTTCAATGGTAAAATCATGGATTTATATTGTCTATCTTCTTTTCATTCCATGCTACTCCGTTGTGATAGGCAGGTATCGCAGATGGCCCCAGTGACTCCTGTCCCCCAGTGCCCACTCCTTTGTAGAATCCCCTCCCAAGTGTGGTTGAAACCTGTAAGATAGAAGCAAGAGCTTCTACCCAGTAGGTTGCAGCAAAGGTGGAGGATGTCACGCTGTTTGTGTCACATGACATAGCACAGGGGAGGAGTGTCCAGGTCTAATTAAAGCCCCTCATCAGCTGGGAGGGAGGCTCTCATTGGGTAATGGAGCACTCTTCTGCTGGCCTTGCAGAAGCAGCAGGCCTGCTCTGCCATAACTGGGAACAGTAGCTGTAGGGGCCCCAGGCCACAGCCACAGGATCTGAATTCTCCAAACAACTTGAGTGATGGTGGGGCTCTGGGCCTCAGAAAGGCTGCACACAAGATTACAGTCTTCTCCTTCTCCTTCTCCTTCTCCTTCTCCTTCTCCTCTCCTACTTTCTCTTTCTCCTTCTCCTTCTCCTTCTCCTTCTCCTTCTCCTTCTCCTTCTCCTTCTCCTTCTCCTTCTTCTTCTTCTTCTTCTTTCCAGAACTGGGAATTGAACTCAGGCCCTTGTGTTTCCAGGAAAGCACTTATTCTGAGCCATCTCCCTGGCCCCCTGATTACAGTCTTGTGAGAGAACCTGAACGGAGGCCCAGCTGAGCCACGCCAGACTCAGAACACAGATCCTGGCCTTGGTAACTACAGATGATCAGTGTGTGCCGTCTCGTCTCGTCTCGTCTCGTCTCTCTTCTCTTCTCTTCTCTTCTCTTCTCTTCTCTTCTCTTCTCTTCTCTTCTCTTCTCTTCTCCTCTTCTCTTCTCTTCTCTTCTCTTCTCTTCTCTCCTCTTCTCCTTTCTTCTCTTTTTTCTCCCGCTTTTCTTCCTTTCTGCTCCCCTTCTTCCTCCTCCTCCTCCTCTCTCTCTCTCTCTCTCTCTCTCTCTCTCTCTTCTCTGTCAGCTCAGTTATTTTTAACTCACTGAGCTTGTGGGAATGTGTTACATAGTAGTACAAAACAAAACATTTCTACTCCTATGTAACTTCCTAAATACTGATAATGGCTCTGTCAAGTAGTAGAGCTTCCTGAAATGGTGGACCTGTTCCATTTTGTGCCATCCAACAGGCTAGCCCTTAAGGAGCTCTTGAAATGGGTGTGGTGAGAGTTAGAAAATGAATTCTTTGGCACTTCAATTAAGTTTAAATACCTATACCCTCCTAATGAATAGCATCTTAGACACCACAGTTATATTATTTATTTTCCAATAATTTATAAAATCCTGACCCATTAAACAAACAGCAGGTAAATAAACATCCATGTTAAAGGAGAGGTATGAAAACGTACAGACCTAGGCAGGAAGATATGAGGAGCAACCATTACAGGCCCTCTGGCCCCAAGTGTTTCTATCCCTGAAAGGAAATGACAATAATGGCCCTCAGCTTCAAGGATCATGTAAGATGCTGGCTGTAGAAAGGCTGCTATGAAGAAAGAAGCCAGGTCCCACTAGGTTCAACTAGAATGGCAGAGGGGCTACTTTCTGGGGACATGGGTGCTTTCTGATCCAGGTAGCCCAGGCAGACAAGAGAGGAAGGGCAGGCTCGTGGGGCCCATCCTAGAGTTTCAAGATCTGTTTTCTTGGGCTTTGACGGGGATTCCATCTCAGAGGTGCTTGTGTTCCCAGGCTAGGCACTGGCTCTTACCTTTCTTTCCAGATAAACTCTTCTGGCTGAGTTTAGGGACCTTCCAGCCTTTCCCTCAGAGGGACTCGCCCCACTCTGGGATAGCTCATGGCTCTGGGAGTTGAGGTGGGAGTGATGAGACTTCTCCTGTAAATGCAGGACCCAGGGCACGTGGGCAAGTTCTTCTGTTACCTCACTAGAGCAGCTGATGAGACAACTGCAGTGTGCTATCAGTAATGAGATATTTGTCACATCTGAGGCTGAGCTGGAGGCTGAACCAGATCTCTAGTACCTTTATGGCAGTGGTGGCAAGCCTATGGCTGTCATCACTGAAAGGTCACACCATTGCTTTATAATATTCATTCCCACCCTTCCATGGTAGACCTTGCCAGTGGGAAAGAGACTCCCATTCCAGGGATTTATTTGCTGTGAGTGTATGGCTCTCTTTGCAGTCATTGAATGCGATTTCCCTCCAGCTACATTTTTCCAATAACTCATTAAAGGCCATGCAAAGCTGAGGCTGTGACCCAGTGATAATGTGAGTGAGGCTGCATTCCCCAGGCTAGAGACTAGAGGTCACATACCCTTTACCTTGGACTTTATAATGTCAATTTTCCAGATCTGGGAGAAAATTCAGGTACATGGGCACCAGACTGCCCCCAAGAGGATTCCTGAGAGTCTAGGTCCTGTGCAGGACTTCTTTCTCCTGATGCCTTGGCCTCCATTTGTCACCTGCTGGGTGGCAGGTTCCAACTTTCCTGGAGCCTTCTAGATGTCTCTCACCTCCTAAAATGGATTACCTAGATGCATGCCTGTCTACGTTCCCAGTGTTGCCACACCTCTGTAGCTCCTGGCCGAGGGTTGACCCTACAAGAGATTCCCGGCTCGATTATAGCTTCAGGAGAGGATGGAATTGGAAGAGAGCTCAGAAGCTGTCTATACATGACCCCTTCTTTATACTGATGAGAAATTGAAGCGTAGGGCAGGAATCAGAGGGTAGTAAAGAGCAGAGTCAAAAGTAGAAGAGCACATAAGTAATACACCAACAACTGTTAATCAGCTATCTTGTTTTGAAAATCTGTAACACATGTATTGTTGTATATTACCCTGTTTCTGATCTTTGTTCTTGCTTTTATTTTTACTCTTCAAAATAAAATAAAATTATAATAAACTACAGTATTTTTATGCAATGGAAAAAAAAAAAGGTAGAAGAACATTTGTGATTTCCCCCTGGAAATGGCTAGGGCCATGTGGTCCCTTGGGGAAGTTTTCTCTTTCTTTGTTTCTTTTTTAAATGCATTTGGTACAGGGTCTCACTATGCAGTTTGGACCCGTAGGGATCCTCCTGTTTTCAGCTTCCCCAGCGCTGGAATTACAGGCATGCGCCACCACACCCAGTATCTGTGGCTGGCTCAGCATGCCTGGGGGTGGGGCTGGAGTGGCATGTGGTGTAGGGGATTGGACTGTGGTCCCTGTGCTTGCCTGAGCAGGCGCTTAGTCCAGTGAGATCTTGCCAGCCCTTAGGGAAGTTCTCTTAACTGCCTATCAGTACAGTCAACCTTCCTCTCAATTTGTATCCGTGTATGCCATCCCCTCCTTAACTGAAAGCTCTGTGAGTTGGTCACCAGGGTGTCCTTAGCAGGAGAGACAGTGGCCAGGTACAGTGGCAAGGGAAGTGCTCTATCACTGTTTGTTGATTTAATAAGCAAGTCAATGTAGATGCAAGCAAACACAACCACTCAGCTCAAAGTGGTCCTCTGGTCTAGGAAAGTGGACCAACTGAACCAGGATGGTCACAAGAGTGATGTGAACTTGGGCCTGATGGAACCTGAAAGACCTCTGTTTGAATCCTGGCTCTGCCATCTATGGGCCATACATCATTAGGTGAATTAGATTTTAATAGGTTTCCACCCCTGAAAAAAAGGAACAACAACGTCTGTGTCAGAGAGCTGTTGTGAGAGTCAGTATTCACACCGGAAGCATTTGACATACCAAAACACTCGACATACTCAAAGTGCAGGACTTTTTACATTAGAGATGTGACTCTTTGCTGGTCCTACCCACATGGCCTTCTAGGAGCAACTCCCACTCACAGCCTCTGCTGCCCACGTAACCCTGACGCCACCACATGATTGGACCAGGATAGAAAACTAGTGATGGGCCAACCTGTTCAGTCCTCTTCTTTGTAGAACCTGGGTCATCCAAAAAATTGCTACCTTGTAGTGAATTCTCCCTTTAGCCCAGAAGAGGACCCAGGATAATTTGCCTTTTGAAATCCATTGGTAGAAAGTACCTCAACATTGGCAGAGAAGGCTCCTGACCCTTGGAATGGGGCACTGCTGTACGAAGTGTGCTGGAAGCCAACACCATCAACACACAGGCCTGTGGCCCAGTGGGAGTGGATTGGCCCAGCAGCTCTGCAGTGAGCAGAGGTGGAAGCAGCTAGGTTGGGTCTGGCTCCGCAGTGTGCATGGCATAGATAGCTGGGACTGGAGCCTGAGTTAGGGAGATTGCCACCGAGGTTGTCATGCTCCTGAACAGACATGATTCGGCTCTACAGGCTTTTTAAAATTTATTTATTCATTTATTTTTTTTAATGAATTTGGTTGGTACAGGGTCTTACTATGGAGCTTGGACTCGTAGTGATTGTCCTGTTTTCAGCCTCCCCAGTGCTGGGATTACAGGCTTGCGCCACCACGCCCAGACTCTGGCCTGCTGAGCCCACCCAGGGAGCGGGGATGGCACGGCATGTGGTGCCAGGGATCAAGCCATAGTCCCTTCGCTTGCCTATGCTTGCCTAAGCCAGTGCTTTAGTCCGCTGAGCTATCTCGCTGCCCCCGCCCAAAGGCTTTTAGGAGGATATGTATGGGAGTCTATAATAGCAGGCAGGGACAGGGACAATCAGGAAAATGCCATTGTGATCTGATGGAGCTCTATATTCTTTAACCCAGATCCCCCAAACCTGGATGTAACCCAAAGACCAGGCCTGGAGCACTGGGGACTCGAAGTGCTGAGGCCCTCACCCACCTGCTCTGCCTCACACACAGACAACCTCATCCCACGCTTTCTTCCTCGCACCCGTTGGCTCCCTCCTCTCAGCTCAGACATCTGTTCCCCACCCACTCTCATCACCACCCTCCATCTCTCAGCCTGCTCCCAGGCAGTGCTGTCTGTCTGCAGCACCCTCCCGATCCCTGTCACAGAGTCACAGACCCTCAAGCCCTCCTCCCTCCCTGCCACATCCTAGCATCCCGCAGGGCTGGTCCCAATGCAGCTAATGCCATTCTTGCAGTGTGAGCTAAAGGGCTTTGCATAGAGCCCATCTCTCTTTCCCAAGAGGTAAGTTGCTCCTGTTGTATCCACTTGGGCTGTCAAATGAGTTCACTACTTTCCATGGCAGCTTTCCTCCTGGACATGGGACACCGGGTGCCATTTTTCACTCCTCTGAGTCCTCCTCCTACACCCCCACCAGTCACACTGGATTGGAGCTCGCTGTTTCCCCCCATCGCCCTCACCTGCTTCTTCCTCCGTATCACCACTGCTCTGGCCCTGCTTTCTTTCAGTTCCTCCTCACTGCTACAAAATGAATTTCCCCAAACATCTAAGTATCCATCTCCCCCTTGAAGCTGCCTTAGAGCTTACAGGATAGCCCTCTCTCTCTAATCTGGCATTTAAGGTCTTCTTTCCTCACTCTCCAATTACATAAAACCGTTAAGTAAAATCAAACCAGTTAACACACTTAACAAAATATTCCATTTGCACTCCTGCCTCTGGGCCCCAGTCTTCCTCTTTCCTTCAATTGCATCTTCTTTTGGGCAGTTTCCCTGGCTCTGCCCCACCAAGTCCCCAGCCCTAGCACTGTGCTTTCCGTTGTTTTTGTTTTTAATATATTTAGTACAGGGTCTCACTACACAGCTTGGACTCGTAGTGATCCTCCTGTCTCAGCCTCACCAGCACTGGGATTACAGGGATGTGACATCATGCCTGGTCTTGGTGGCCGGCTCAGCACACCCAGGGGTGATGCTTGTGCAGCATGAGGTGCCAAGGACCGAACCGCAGTCCCTGTGCTTGCCTAAGCAGGCACTTAGTGCACCAAGCTATCTCATTGGCCTGCTCTCTGACTTTTGAAGTGAGTCCAAGTGTTAAGTCCTCTGAGCGCTTCCCATTCCTCCTTACCCTGCACAGGTATGCACTCAAAACCTGAGGCTTGGGGTGGTGATGTGAGAAACTTACCTCCACGGCCGCCTACGACTCTTCCGCATTCCCTTCAATAGTTCTCCCTCAGAGTATACTTTGGGTCTGTTTTTCCAACAGTCTCTTAAGCCACACAGTACAGGGTGTGAGCACTGTAAGGGTCTGTGAAACCATAGTCCCCCTGAGCACAAATGGGAGACAGACAGACAGACAGACAGACAGACAGACAGACAGACAGACATATAGACAAAGATGAGACAGAGAGAGACGGACAGACAGACAAAGACAGAGACAGAAACAGGCGGAGACAGAGACAAAGACAGAGCCTTTGTGATTGACAATCCAGCAATCAACAGTTACTCAGGTTGCCAAAATATTTTATTGATGCTTGCATTGTGCATATCTTAGCAACGAGCCTAGCACTCCTCTTGAGGATGGTCTTCTGGGATGTACCAGGATCACAGTCACCATCATTAAAAAAAAATGTATACCTGCCAGGTCCCCACATGAGCTTTCTAGAATATGTCTCATAATTTGGGTTTGTTGGATAATTCCACAATAAGAACTTGAGTTACTATTTATTCATTTACATTTTAGTACAGGGTCTAGAGGGTCTCACTATGTAGATCAGACTCATAGTGATCTGCCTGTGTTCAGCCTCCCAAGAGCTGGGATTACAGGCACATGCCACCACACCCAGTCTCAATTCTCAGTGTGCCCGGGGGTGGTACCGGCAAGGCACACGGCACTCCAGGGATGGAACCTAAGCAGGCACTCTAATCTGCTGAGCTATTTGGCTGACCCTGAGTTGTCTTTGTTTTTGTTTTTGTTTTTTTAATTAGTGCATGTTAGTGATAAAGAACAATAAGGTCTATTTTGAGCAACTGGTATATGCATGTGACTTATCTGGTCATTTTCAATCCAATCCCCCCTGCCCTGCCCAAAATTTGAGTTATTATCTTGACTTTTCCTGACAGTTGTGATATAACCTCTATGCTTTCCAATTTCACATTTGTCTAGTGTTCTACTTTTCAGTTTGCACTTTAACCTTTCTGCACACACTGGGTGAATGTTTTAGACACAGACCTCATAGTTGGCAACTTAAGGAGTCAGCAGAGCAATAGCTGAGAGCCCAGATTTGGAGCACCTTGGGCTCTGCTGCTCACCTGCTATGTGAACGTCAGTAACTTACTCATCTTAAGCTTCAGTTTTCTTCAGCTGCAGAAAGAACAGGACCCACTGCATGTATTACAGGGATTAGACGGGGGACTGTCTCTGTGATAAGCACATCACACACACACACACACACACACACACACACACACACACACCGGTGCTGGCCACTGTTGTAATTCTCCAGGTCAAGTGTTCAAGAGTTGTGGGCCTGCTGGGTTAAGGCCCTGGGTTATGAAACGCACACGGTAGATCCTTGATAATGAAGATAGATGATCCAACTGTTAAAACAGGGCCCAGAGGCCTTATGACTCAGTCCCAAGTCAGATAGCTCTAGTTACCAGAACACCTATGTTGTCAGGATAGTCAAGCCTGGGCATTTTCTTCTTACCAATTGTAGCTATTAGGGCAATCATACTAGACTGTGTAATTTCTGAGAGGAGGAAGATGGCTTGGAGGATGTGGTAATAATCGGGCAATGGTTACTAACCTTTTGGGGCTTGGGAACCCCCTCCTTACCCTCCTTCCCTCTATAAAAAGATCAATGGTCAAACAAAGCACTAATTCCCTCAAATGAGGCACTTACTCCCTAACTCTACAAGAAAGGTCAGGGAGAAGCTGAGCTAGACAACGTGCTTAGACCAGGAGGCCCATGTAAGGCCTCTTTTCTCCTAGGAGTTAATACCTGTCAAACACAGAAAGGACAGTAACCTCTTTCTCCTGGGCCCCAGGAGTCCACTCCACCACATACCAAGATTGGCACAGGGGGGGAAGGGGGTTGCTGTTGCTACAGGAACAGGCAACACAAGGGTAGGAGTCTCCCTATTATGGTTTGTTTCTAGTCCCCCAAAGCCTCACGCATTCATGGAGAGGCTTCTGGAATTGATTACTGTGGGTGTGGATGCTGCACCCGCCCTGGGGCAGGTAACCTGCATTTCAGTGTAAGGAGGGGAGAGAGGCTAGCTGACTGCCAGAGCTGCTGCCCCTCCCTTTTGCTCTCTGCTCTTTGCCACCACCATGAAAGGTTGCTCTCTGCCATGTGTCACTCTGCCTTGGAGCCAGCCAAGTATGGACTGAAACCTTCAGTAACTGTGAGCATAAACCTTTCCTTCCTTCATTTTGGGTGTCAGGTATTTGTCCCAGTATTGACAGAAGAGTAACTGAGACATTCTCCATTGACTTATTTAGTAGATGGCATTCCAGTTTTGCAGGTGAAGAAACTGAGGCATGGCTGAAGCAAATTGGTCAAGATCAGCCACTCTGGAGCAGAGCTGGGACTTGAACTCAGGTAGGCTGTTTCTGACCCACTGCCTCTTCTAAAGGTTCCCACTGTGTGCCCCCACCCCTCCAGCCTGCTGACAAGTAAGTGAGCAGGGACAACAGAAGGAAGAGAGAGCAGGGTATGTCTGGCCAGAGGTGATCACTTGTATGTTTTTCTTGCATGCCTGTGTCTGTAATTAAACACAACTAAAAGGTGAAAGGGGGAAATCTGTGTGGTTTGTAACCTGAGAACAGCCTTTGATCATCAAAGAGAACGAGACACCCAGCCACTGTCTCTGCTCCTGTGGAAGGAACAAGGAATGAAGGAATGAACAGCCCTCCACAGCCATATTCTTTACCACCAGATCTCACCCTTCCCTGGTGGGCTCCACATCCAAAGGCCCTGGATGCATCAGCTGGCCAGGGACCTATGGTGTGGCCTGCTAAGGAAGGATGGGCAGAGACTAATCCATTCTTCATCTCTCGGATCCTCTTGGCAACAGAGGCAGCAGAGCTGTGAGCAATGGGGGTTGAAGTTGAGAGAATCTGGAGGTGGTGAAGGCTGTGAGTGTCTGGGCAGGAAGAACGACACGGCAGCATGCTGGGATGGAGAACACGACAGAGTAGGGTGAGGATAAGCAGGCAGGAGGTGAGGTACACACAGGAGGGCTGAGCCAAGGCAAAGGGGAAGCGTCACTGCTTCACCTGCCGGCACCTAAGCATTACCTGCAGGGCAGGTGACATGTGGCAGGGCCTGTGCTTGCACCCTGAGATTCTATTTAATTGGTGCAGAGGAGAAGCAGGGATGGTAAGCTCAAGGCTGGCCTGGACACCATAGCAAGACCCTGTCTCAAATACAAAAACAAAACAAACAAACAAACAAACAAACCCTCCTGAAATGAATCTAATCTAAGGAAAAGCCAGGGAGCAGGGAGGAGATAACAGGAGCTCCTCCCGGGGTTGAGGCTCATGGCTCCATAGCGGATCTCTGGCTCTGGCTCTGGGGAGGCCTCAGAGGTCAGGCTCTCCTGGGTTCACTGGTGGATGCTTTTGAATATTTTATCACATGCAGCTCCTGTCTTATTCTGTACTAACAGAATCCTGATTTTGTACAGGTCCTGGGGCATCACTATAGTCCAGAAAGATGGGTCCATGGCCAGAGGATGCAGCCTCAGGGGTGCGCCCATGGACACCCTTTTTCGTGTGTCCTAACAAATGGCGTGGGTATGGTGGGGTGCTTCTGGAAAAGATTTTATCTGAGAGACAGAGAGAGAGAGAGAGAGAGAGAGAGAGAGAGAGAGAGAGAGAGAAAAGAGAGAGAGAATATTTTTAAAAAATGCTCATCTCTTCCAGAATTTGTTTCATTGGCTAATATAACAATGCGATGCCTGGAGCTTCAGAAGCCATCTGTGACTATGAGGCAGAAACTGAGAGAACTGTACAGAGGCTGACCAGAGGCTGTGATTGCTGCTGAATTAACCAATCCAGGAACCACCTGCTTCTACTTTCTTCATTACTTACTATGAGCCAGGGACCATCCTAAACACTTTTTACATATCAATTAGTGGAACTCCTAACAGCCTGTAGGCTTACCAACCCTGCATGTGAGAATGAGGAAAGGCCTCTGCCTGCACCAAGCACCCCGACAGACAGCTGCAGCTTGAGTCAAGCTGTGTCCTGCCAGAGCCACTTCCTATTTGCTAGGCCTTACTCAGGCAGTCAGCATACCTTGCGAGGCGAAGGGCACACCATGCACCATGAAGTGGTGAGGGATGGCCAAAGTCCAGCAGAAGGCTTCCGAGCAGGAAGCTGTGTCTGCAGGCTGCAGCCTCACAGTGTGCACTGCCTCTCGCTAAACAGCATCCATGCCGTGCTGCGTTCAGTGTGTTCTCGCGTGCCTTTCTTGTCACTCCACAAAGCTCACTGACCGGCTCTCCCCACACCCCCTTGCCTTTCACCTCTCACTCATGTCACTACTTTCACTCCATTGTATCCCTTTCCATATATATATATATATATATATATATATATATTATTTAATACAGGGTCTACAGGGTGCACAGAGTTTCACTACACAGATTGGACTTGTACTGATCCTTCCTATTTTTCAGCCTCCCAAGCGCTGGGATTACAGGTGAGTGCTACCACACCCAGTTTTAGCACGCCTGGGGGCAGGGCCAGTGAGGCAGCTGGGGATCGAATCTCCCCTTTTCTTTAGCCGCCCCACATCGGACACGAGAGAAGCAGAGTGCTGCTGCCCCAAAACCCAGCTGTGGTGTCACAGCAGATCTAAAAACCTGGATATCAGGTAAGAAGCAAGGCATTTCTTTCTTTTTTCTTGGGTACTGAGGCTCAAACTCAGGACCTTCCACTCGTGAGGCAGGCGTTTATGCCAGTTATTTTGCTGAATTGAAGTACCTACAACCTTTGGACTGGCATCAAGTATGAAAAGGTCCTTTAAAGACTTCTCAAACCACAATGGAACACTCATCTCTGACAAAACAAAACAAAAAAGGATATTATAAATAAAGGACCATTTTGTTGTGAAAAAATGTACATATATGTATATACAAGATAGTTAGAATAGCTATACAGCTACTTTCTCTTAGTTCATTGAGAAGAAAGTTTTGTACTAATATTGTTTAGACAAGACACCATGTCTGCATTTGTCCTCTGAATAACTACTATGAAGACAACAACAATATGTAATGTATTAATTATTGTAACTGTCCTACTAACCTGTTTTGAAACTATTTCATTGGCTATTTTATGTTTTTTCTCATTAAAACGAATATAAAAATTATTTTTTAAAAAACCTGGATACTGAGGCAGTGGAGAGTTCCTAAATATTAGTTATTGTTCTAAACAGCCTCGGTGAATCTCTGAAGTGGATTTTCTTTTCCTGCTGTCTCGTTCCTCTTTGCCTAAGCAGTCCCCTGAGAAAGAGCCTCGTGGCCTCTGTGGCTCTGCCCCAGGACTATGGCAGGCTGCGCAGTGAGGAGGGGTACATGGCCCTCTCAGCAGGGACCACATCCAATGTCCCCACCTTCACCGCTCTCCTTCATGAGCTCTGAGTTGCTCGCATTACCTCATCCCTTGACTTAGGTCCAAAGAACACCGCAGGAGCAAACAGTGGATACGGACTTTATTTTCCACCCATGGAGGTGAGCACACACAAGTCTGCGTGGGCAGAGGTCTAGGAGATGCAGGCTCACAGTTGCCTGCCTTGAGTTATAGACACAGATCAGGATGGGGTCTCATTCCTACCACAAAACTGCTATGGGATTATCACAATGAAACATTAGTTCCCAGTTCTATTTACACCATGGAGTATGGAGAAGAATACATTTCTTACACTAAAAATATATATATATATACTTTAGAATCTCTAAAACAAAAATATCTCTATCTCTACATGAGAGCTACTATAAAGAAGAACATAGAAAATAAGGAAAGCATACCAGCACCTCAAGTTGTCCCCTTCCATGGAAGGTGGCTCTGCTCTCCACCTGACACCATTAGCTTGGAAGGGCAGCCATTTCTAACCAACCACACAGACAGATGCAGGGAAACAAGAGGGAAACATCATCCCAGAGGAGTGAATATGGGGGGTGGAGGAGGAGGAGGAGGAGGAAGAAGAGGAGGAAGAGGAGGAGGAGGAAGACGAGGCAGAAGATTTGGCTTCTTTTACAAAAGGAATAATTGCACATTCAGTTTGCTGCTTCTGTTTCCAGCGTTATTATTGCACATGTAAAAATCCTGCATGTTGAAGTTGTCTGAGAACCTGCTAAGAGAAGCCCAGGCTTCTATCTGGTGGGCTCAGACAAGTGCTATGGGTGGATTCTCCCTTCCTCTCTCTCTCTCAGGAAACAGCAATGTTATCAGCTAGAAGAAAAAGTTCTTGACTCTCCAATGCTGAGAGTAGGTTAGATTTAAGAAAAATGTTAGTCCTTTTCTCTTCAAAAGGATCAAAAACCATTGCATTCCCTTTGAATCTGCTAAAAGAATCATGACTATAGATGAATCACTCTTCTTCCTGAATCCTCCTCCTGAAAAGGTTCACGTAACACTCTTTTCCTCTTTTCACACTTCAAACAGTGATATAGTTACTTCACACTTCTCTCAGTTATGAAAATTACCCTTCTTTCTGATTAAAAAAAAAAGAGTCAACCACCCATTCTTTAAAATTAATGTTAAGAGACTGGTACATCAAGAATCATAATGAATAGGTTTAGTAGAAAAATTCCTTACACTTGGTTATGGAAAGTCTTGTGTTTACACTGAAATGTAGAGGAACCTAAGGGCTCGAGAAGCCTTACTGCATCACTGTAAGGAAAATGACCATAAAATTTCCTTTCTGAGAAGCTCCAAGACCAACCCAGAGACCCTACCACCTCAACTGGTGGTGGTATCAGGACCTCTGATCCAAAACTTCTTCTGTCTGAGGAGAATGTGAAAGACTGAAGATCAGGCAGACAGAAGGAAAGGTACTCGAAAGGCTGAGACAGTACATAGGCAAGACTTGGATGCTGCTGCTTGGCCAGCCAGGACCTGCTGAAAGGATTTCTACCTGAGGGGAGCCCCAACAGTTACCACAAAAGTACACTGAAAATATTGAATGTAGGGCTCCTGGATATCCTGCTAAAATGTAGTTTAGAAACGTGAGAAGTGTGAGAAAAATGCAGTGACAAACTAGCATTTGTCACCAGAGGACTGTGTAAAAGTCCTCTCAACAAAAGAACTTCAGAGACATTGATAAAATGGCAGAGGGAACATACTGGGTAGTGTTTCTAATGCTGGTTTTAAAACCAGCATTTTGGGCCGTGGGACCAAACTTGCTTCTAAGCTTCAAGCAAACCTAGGATGAGAACATTGAAATCAACTGAATAGATGCAGGGAAAACTACTGATTTGATAACTAAGAGGGAGGTCTGCAGGGTTGAGTGAGTAGGAAATAAAATAGAATCAGGAATTTTCATTTTTGGATGACCGGAAACTATAGATTCCCCAGACCATAGATCTTTTAAAGGTCACCATTATCACAGCTTGAGCTCTCAACCAAGCCTGAGACTTAGAATATACTAAATTTTATTCAACATTTATGACTAACTTAAAAGACAGTTACATCACAGCCAAAAAGAAAGAATGGCTTTTTGCCTTGTTTTTTAGAAAAACATGGTTCACTTCCCTTCTATCCAAAAGGCAAATTTCTATGAATAAAAGGATGGGTATAGGAAATGTATGTGGTAAAGAAAAGATTTCTCCACAGTCCTTCAGAAGTTGGAAAGCTGTGGCTGCAGGTTGGACACACCTGGCTTGCCTGGGTCTCAGTGAACAGAAACTGTTCAGGCTGCATACAAAATACACAATTAGGGAGCCGGGGAGATGGCTCAGTGGAATAAACGCTTCCCTGGCAAGCGCAAGGGCCTGAGTTCAATCCCCTGTTCTGCCAAAATACACAATTACTGTAACATAACTTCCTTAAGTTTTAAAGTGTTAACATAGGCACGACTAGCCAGTGGGCTGCAGGTGGGGCATGCCTGCAAGTCTAGACCAGCCCCTCTCTAAACGTAATGACCAGAAGGCAATCTGTCCACTCAGCAACTACAGTTCTTTTTCCTTAGATCTAAGATTCTACATACCATCATTTTCTTAAATCCCTGGCTTCTCCCTCCTCCCTTACATTGATACCACCAGCCTGGCCAGGCATTGACTTGGCAATGCTCAAACTGTTCTCTCACTGTGAAAGAGGGTATCACTTCTTTGGCTCAAGCAAATATAAGCATTAAAATCACTAGTAACCTGCAAATATAAGCATTAAAATCACTAGTAACCTGCCTTGCCTTCTACTCCTAAGTCACTTTATTCTTCATGTTGAACTTAAATACTGTTTTCTCGCCAGTTAATCCACCGGTGTTTGTCCTCAAACTATATATCAGAGACATCTAAGATGGAAATGCCCTTGATGAGAGCTGATGCTCCTGCAGCTTGGTGCACACAAGCTTAACAGCGTCGATGAATACTTGTGCTTGCACCGTCACTCCCAGTTTCTAATGCCCAGCTTGACTCTGCTTCATGCTCATCAGCCACGGATCTAAGCAAGAAGCAGCCAGGACTGGAGGTGAGTGTTTGGCAGGAACTGGGAAGGAGAAGAGAATAAAAGTAGGAGACGGTTCCTATCATTAGATGTAGCAAAAATGGGGCTCAGTATTGCTTGAGAAAAACCTACCAGCCTGTTAGCACAGCCTTCCCAAATGACTGCCACCCTTTGGTGCAGCGATGAAGAGTCCACTGCAGAGGCGCGGAAGTGCAGGTGGTCCCTAAGGGTACTACACAAAGCTGACAAAGGCTGCTTCCCTGCCTTCAGGCAGCTCAGTAGGTACAAGAAAGTATGAGCCACCAGTGTATCAAGAGAGACACTTTTCTGAGGGATTCTGTCACTGGTTTTGTGGACACAGGGACTCTTCCCCATACATCCTTCCCATGTGCAGTGAGGTGAGGGAAACAGGTGAAGTTGTCCCTAACTTCCTCACACAGAAAATGGAAGGAAAATATGGGACGGGCAAGATGGAACAAGAACAGCGGCCTAGTTCATCACAAAAATAATGAAAAAGAAGAAAGTAGGCAGGGATGGAAAGGAAAAGTCAGCAAAAATGCTTTTCCCATTGATGGGCTGCCTTTTGCTTTTTCCATGTTAAGTAGATAAGGGTATAATTACTGATTTGCTGTAAAGTGGTCAAGTGTGAAGCTTTGGCTTACAAAGATCTGAATGCCCATCTATTTCAAAGAACATTCTTGATCCTGTCTGTACCACATGAATGGAAGCCAAGGGTGTCCCTACAACAGCTTTCTGGCTAGCAATCAGATCTGACAAACCAGGAGCAGCACCCACAATCCTGAAATCCAATTTCAGAGGCCACTTGAACACCTGAAAGCAGTGTGAGTTTCAGTCATCAGACACTAGTGCAGTGACACACACTGCTTGTCTGAGCCGACACCCATGCCGGGTGATAGGGGCCTGTCCAGTACTAGTTGTTAAATATTTTGAAAATCATCTCCGCATTAAAATAACTACGTTCCTAAAAATAAAATAAAAATGAAAATCACCACCTAAAAGTTACAGAAATATGGGGAAAACTAAGCATTCTTACAACATCAGTCAAGTCTTTAGGACTAGACTGCATTAATGTATTTTAAGAGCTAAAGGAGGGCAAAACTCAACATAATGATGTCGTCAACTCTTCATCTATGCACCTAAAGCACACTGGGGATTTTCCCACTGTGCAAAGATTTTCCAGGATGGAAAACAAACATGATTAAATTCCCTGGGTGCTAACAGGCTGGCTAGTCACATTCTGTGCGCAAAGGAAGGAAGGTCTGTATATATGCACTAGAGCCCGCACCCTTGACATTCACTGCAATGTACAAGAGAAAAAAAACATACGTAGTTTAGAATACTGAAATTAACTTCACCACTTACAGTTCATTTCTCAGGGTGGCTCTTTACATCTAAGAACCAGAACTGTTGTCAACTAAAAAACACCCATGGTGAAGAAACCGTATGGCTAAAGGTGGTTTGGTCCACTGAGCTGATGATGGTTTACTACTAAGGCAGCTAAGGAGACAGTACATAAGCACTTGGATCTCTCCAGGATGCAATAAGAATATTTCCTCAAAAGACAGCAGCAAGACACCAAACAGTCCCATGAAACAGCCGATAAAAACACCATATCCCTCTTTCTACTCACAAACAACTGTTATCAAATCTTTTCTAGATATCTAGAAAGCACACACTATGACAAACCTTCAGGCTATGAAGTCCTTCCTGGTATCTAACTAATTCTTTCTATAGCAATTTAGGCTCATTCTCTCATTCTATATTCAATAAAAACCAAGAGAAGCTGCTCATCCTCAGTGGTCTTTACTAATCCCACCCAAGCCTTTTTCCTAAATAAGCTGAACAACTCCAATGTCCTTCTTGACCCTTGTGTCTTCCAAGGGTTTCATTTGAGTTGTGCAGACTGCTGCTAGGGAGCGACAAAGACACTCCAGGTCAGAGGCCTGTGCTGGCTGGGGTGGTGGGCAGTGCCAATGCCCAGATGGCTCACCTTCTGATAGCAGAGCCCCTGACAGCCTCAGGGTCTGACTAGCATCCTCCACCAGGATGGGCATGGAGCTGAGGCCCAGGGCCACCCAGGAGCTCAAAGACACCAGAAAGACTAGGACCTTCCCTTTCCTTTCTGTTTTCCTGCTACTCTCCCATCAGCACTTAGGAAGAGGGGCCTCAATGAAGGAGTCCTCATGGCAGAATGGAAGAGGGGCTTCACTGAAGGAGTCCTTATGGCAGAATGGATCCATGTGGCTCAGCAGGCCAGCAGAGTTTCAGAGAAAATGTCTGAAAAATGGGAAGCTGAGTCTTTAACGGTGGCAGTTCTGAAGAGAAAAGAAGAGAAGGACCAACAGGAAGTGGCCTTCTGCTGCCACGCTTGCATCTGGTGCCTGGCTGTTGGTATGGGGGTGGCAGGATGCCCTCCAGTGCACACCAGGAATGACTGAATGCTTCGGCAAGGCTTGAGATGACCATAGATGGGGCCAGAGTTGGTCTTGATTCTTCTCCGAGAGACTCACCGATTTCTCTTCACTCCCCTAAGCACCTCATGGCCCAAATCTTCCATTCCAACAAAGACTCTTAGTTGAAGAGACTGAATAAAAGTGTTACAATGAGAAAAAAAGGGAACACATGATTCATTCCTGCTTTTAACACAATACTTTACAGATGTCACCACAATTTAGATCTGGCTGTATTTTAAGTTCATTTACAAGTAGACTAGTTCTCAACTAAAAATAACTGTGTGCGGTATACAGTTCGACAGCTGCCTGGATTTTCCTCTGAAGGAAATAAGATTCTATATTTCACTCACATTCAGTACAGATTTATTTTAACCCATTCAATGAAGAAATAACGATTAGCACTCACTGGTGTTATGACTTCAAATCATTTCAGTTTCTCCTCAGACCAACCTCATATTATCCCCATTTTACTGGGGAGTATACTGAATGTCAGAAATAGTGGTATGCTACCTTACGCAGGAGCAGGAACAGATTTCCTGATTTCCCATCTTAAAAAATCAATTTTTTTGTTAAACACAAAAGTCTTTAATAATGCCTCAATTTTCTGATTACTTTACCTGTACTTGACTAAATTCTTCAAGTATTTTGAACACATAGCCTACCTCACTGCAGGTAGAAATATCTAAAGTCCTTCAATTTTCTTCATTAACCTGATCAAAACTAATCTACACTACTATCAAATGATATATAATTTATTTTGCAAAATAATGTATTTATAATTTAATATTCCAAAATTTTGGCAACAATTCTCATTGTGAAAATTCTTTTTTTTTTTTTTT
>NW_004524669.1:3794172-3797869 GCF_000260255.1 Octodon degus | reverse complement strand
TTTTTCCAGTATCGGGATTGAACTCAGGACCCTGTGCTTGCCAGGCAAGCACTTATTCTACTGAGCTATCTCCCCAGGCCCTCATTGTGAAAATTCAGATTTCTTTTTGCTTAAAAAAATTTTTTTGGTGGTACTAGGAATGGAACCTAGGACTTTTACATTGAACTACATCCTCGCCCTTTTCTTATTTTTATTTTTTATTTTGAGAAAAGGTCTTGCAAAGTCACTCAATTGCCAAGGCTGGGCTTAATTGTATAAGCTTCCTGCCTCAGCCTCCCAGAGTGCTGGGATTACACATGTACACCACCAGGCCCAACTAATAATTCTTGTTATGGAATAATTTAAATAGATCAAAGTTAGTATCAATACTTTTTGTTTGTACTGACAGTAATAATAGATACTTTCAGCAATTTTCTAGTGTGTGTGCTTGCAGTAATAGGAGATGCCCTTTAGATTTCAAAATAAGCATGAAGAGGATTAACAGAAATAAATAAAGCAAATTAACATTTCAAAATAATTCCATCCTGACTCTGGACCTATGTAAATGGGGAGCTCAAAACAGCCTGTCTCTTTCAATATTTATAACCCATTTTTCCTTTTTTCTAATTAGGCTTACAGCTATTCTCATGGGGTTAGCAGCACTCTTGGAAGTGCCGTTTATTAGACAAATTCAATCTAACAGCTAAAGCACATTTTACCTTCAACATTAATGTTATTTTCAAAAGTCAGAAATAAATAAAAATCAGGAGTTGCAGTTCTTTTTACCTTTTTTCCTTCGTATTTCCAGAATTCATACTGAGAGCTTTCCAGACCGTGGTTTTAGGCATTTCATCAGATATATTAATCTCAGAGGGGTCACATCTGAAATCAACACTTAGGACAGTGAATGTTAGACAGATACGCAAAACATGTATCTCAGTCTGTACTGGCCACCACCACCCCCATCGGAAGGGAAAAGACAGCGCCTGAGGGAGCCCAGCTGACAGCTTGCAGGAGCTCTAGGAATCAGATGGAGTCCAGTTCCCGTAGCCACTGAGGCTGGTGTAGAAAGCAGCACAATAGCTAAGCTGGTACCCCAAGTAGTGGCTGCTCCTCCCGAGGAGCTCACTATGGACGCTGATGACATCGTGATACCAACAGGATGGCATTGGGAGCTACTCCTCACAGAGTGCTGACTGTGTGCCAGGTGCTCCTCGCTCACTTTCTCATTTACACAGCCAAATTGTTTGCATTTGTAGCTTACAAAGGACTGTCACACTATATTTTCTTCACTATCACAGCTACAGAGGTTAACCGCACCCTCATTTTGAAGGTGGGGAAATTAAAACGCACAGAGCTGTGTCTGTTTAGGATCAAACGACCTTAAGTGGAGAATCAAGACTTTAAATCTGGTCCTTGGTCCCCTACAGCCCCAGAGAACTCTGAATTCTTTCATAGGCCAGACAGGCTTCTTCTAAACTACCAAGAAAGGAGACAACATCCTGCTAAAGAAGGGCCCACCTCCTGTGCCACCAAAGATTTCCAAGCCTACGGCTCCCTCCATAGTGGCATATAGGAAGGTTATTAGGGACCAAAGAAAAGACTTTCCTAATCTGCCCCACAGTACAACCAGCCCCTTGGTCAGTCAGTTCTCTGGGGCCTACATGATCGAGGTTCCCCACTTTCTTCTTGCTCTGTTCCCCTCTTGAACTCTAGCCTCCTCCAGGCAATATGTTTCTCTTGTAAACAACGCAAACAAAATGCCAGGAGTGAAACCACACATGGAACACTTTAGTTTCCTGTGGGGATCAACAGGTTTGGTAAAGAAAGGAAAGGGGCTAACTGATTGGCAGAAGTAACGCATTTTGGTAATCTCAGTTCAGTTCCTCCTTGGCTGTCTGAATGGTAGATGCCATGAGCCAGACTGGAATGGGCTTTCTTCGTCTATCTCTAAAGGCTGGCCCAAGAGTAGGCATCTCATGTCCATAAGGCTGAAAACTCTTTGGATGTAAAGACCATGTCTTATTTATCTTCGGAAGTGATGAAAAAAAGGGCAAAAAGAACATACAGACCTGGGTTTGAATCTTAACTTTTATGCTTAGCATTGTAACCAGGAGCAAATTACTCAACGCCCTATAAGCCTCAGTTTCTTCACTTGTACAACGGTGGGTAAGGAGACTGAGCTCAGGAAATGGTTGTAAAGACTGAGGGAGAGCACACACGTGAGCAAACCCTTTTGCACATGCCTGGCCCAGAGGAAGACACTCAGATACTGGCACATGTATCTTTCTTCTCCTGTGGCTGCTGGTATCCGGCAGAGGGCAAGGCACAGAGCAGGCCTTCAGTGCACAATGAAATACAAGAGGCAATTTCCACAGGGTGGAACAGGAAGGCTGAATACCAGCAGCTGGAATTTTGGCAACACCCTCAACCACAGACCTGACATTTAGGGAATACCCCAAAAGTAAACTTGCCCTTGGAGGAGATTTACCTGAAACTGTTGTTTTTTCCAGGACTACTTAGTAACTTTCTGCTTTCTAGGGGGAACTTGTCTCCCCCTATTTCTAACATTTTCTCAACCTCCTGAAACAAAAGAAGACATTATTTTATCTTGGACCAAACAAGATCACGAGTCTTTAGCAGCCCACTCTTCTATCACTACAGTCTCTACCTAATTTTCTCATATGTATTATGAGTATAATTAGGTTCTTTCATAAGTTCAGTGCTTCACAAAGAGACACATATTTGCACACATAGTAGAGCACTGAAAAAATAAAATTAAAAGACCCTGAATCTGAGTAAAGCTCTAGATCTAGTGACCAATTTGCTGGAAAAGCCAGGAACAAATGAACATGTTAAATGACATCAAGGAAGATATTTTAGAAAACTCCACATGGTGGGAAGCATACAGGTGAAAAAAAAATCTCGTGTCCTTCTTCTGCAAAATGGAAAAAAAGGAACAGGAACTGCAAAAGAATATTTAACAATATAACAACCAATTACAATGGGTGGACCTTCTTTATATACAAATTAAAATAAGTTATTAAAAGCAATAATAAGAAAGCTAAGCATGGTAGTTCACACCTGTACTTCCAGCACTTGGGAGCTGAGGCAGGAAGATCACTGCAAGTTCAGCACCAGCCTGGGCTACAAAGTTAGCTCAAGGCGAGCCTGAACTGCAGAGACCCTGTCTCAAAAAACGACAAAAGATAAATAAATAAATAAATAAATCAAAACACAATAATAAAGGAATTGGGGAAATATGAACACTAACATTTTTCTCGTGTATATGTTTACAGTGTTCCATAACAAAGTATTTTCTTGCAAATAATACCACTAATGTAAAGGAAATAATAGCAGCAAAAAGTACAAATGTGTTTAAAGTTGTATAATAATAAAATGCAAAAGAGCTAAACATTTTACTAAGGGAAGAATACTTATTACTATAATAGCACAGAATATTGTGCATTCATTAAAACAAAAGCTTTATTATATAAAAACACAAACATAGGGGCCGGGGAGATGGCTCAGTGGAATAAGTGCTTCCCTGGCAAGCTCAAGGGCCTGAGTTCAATCCCTGGTTCTGCAAAAAAACAAACAAAAAACCCCCACAAATATGAAAGTCTTATGAAATCATGTTGAGGAAATCAGAATATCTGTATATCTTATCTGTATATCTATACCTATATAGATATATACAGATATAGATCTATATAAA